>NC_134468.1:24046960-24301113 GCF_964194025.1 Convolutriloba macropyga | reverse complement strand
CATGACAAAAGTTGTTGAAAGATTTGTTTTTGAGCAAATAATTTGTATCTGGACTCTAATAAATCTCAGGAGCAAGTATCAGAGTGCTTTTCGTTGCTCGCATTCAATGGAAACGGCTTTACTGAAAGTCTTTAATGAGATTCTTTGTTATTTGGACGAGTCGCGTTACGTGATGTATGTTGGGTTAGACTTGTCTGCAGCGTTTGATATTGATCATCAGTTTTTATTTGAGATATTAGCGAAAAAGATTGGCTTGCAATCTGTTGTGTTACTGTTTATTAAAATTTATCTTTCGAATCGCTCGCAACAAGTTATCTTAAATGGATGTCTTTCTGATAATGTTAACTTGTTGCGAGCGATTCGAAATATAAATTTTAATAATCAGTAACACAACAGATTGCAAGCCAATCTTTTTCGCTAATATCTCAAATAAAAACTGATGATCAATATCAAACGCTGCAGACAAGTCTAACCCAACATACATCACGGAACGCGACTCGTCCAAATAACAAAGAATCTCATTAAAGACTTTCAGTAAAGCCGTTTCCATTGAATGCGAGCAACGAAAAGCACTCTGATACTTGCTCCTGAGATTTATTAGAGTCCAGATACAAATTATTTGCTCAAAAACAATTCTTTCAACAACTTTTGACATGAATCTTAAATTTTTCACAGGGCGATAACTCGACAGCAATTCAGGATCAAGGTTAGACTTTTTAATGAGCGGCCTCACAACGCCTTGTTTGAATTGATTTGGAAAGCACCCTGTCTGGAGAGTTAAATTAATTAAAGCAATGAAGTAGTCCTGAGAATTTGTCAAAACAGTTTTGCATAACCTAGTTGGTATTACATCATTCGGTGCCATACTGTTCAAAATTTTTGGTAGAAGTTATTTCAAATCGCTGTGTAAAAACCTGAAGTGTGCAGGTTAGTTGTGAATTATTCAATTTTAAACCATTCGTTAGAGGTATTGAAACTAACACGGTTTCTATTTTCTTAACAAAGAAAGCATTAAACTTCTTTGCTAGGCATTCAGGCTCCCCTAGTGGCTGCGGCAGGATATTATTTTTTCCTTAGAGTTGCTGAAGCATAGAATACCTAATGCTTATTTCCACCAGCAACACATTTGTCAAGTTATTCATTTTTCTTTTTGGTAAACAGCTCGAAATACTCCAAAACTGAATTAATAAACCGGGTTTTGTCTTGGGAATTTCCTTTCTTTCGATATCTGTTGTCTTACTGTTTATTAAAATTATCTTTCGAATCGCTCGCAACAAGTTAACATCACCAGAAAGACATCCATTTAAGATAACTTGTTGCGAGCGATTCGAAAGATAAATTTTAATAAACAGTAACACAACAGATTGCAAGCCAATCTTTTTCACTAATATCTCAAATAAAAGCTGATGATCAATATCAAACGCTGCAGACAAGTCTAACCCAACATACATCACGGAACGCGATTCGTCCAAATAACAAAGAATCTCATTAAAGACTTTCAGTAAAGCCGTTTCCATTGAATGCGAGCAACGAAAAGCACTCTGATACTTGCTCCTGAGATTTATTAGAGTCCAGATACAAATTATTTGCTCAAAAACAAATCTTTCAACAACTTTTGTCATGAATCTTAAATTTTTCACAGGGCGATAACTCGACAACAATTCAGGATCAAGGTTAGACTTTTTAATGAGCGGCCTCACAACGCCTTGTTTGAATTGATTTGGAAAGCACCCTGTCTGGAGAGTTAAATTAATTAAAGCAATGAAGTAGTCCTGAGAATTTGTCAAAACAGTTTTGCATAACCTAGTTGGTATTACATCATTCGGTGCCATACTGTTCAAAATTTTTGGTAGAAGTTATTTCAAATCGCTGTGTAAAAACCTGAAGTGTGCAGGGTAGTTGTGAATTATTCAATTTTAAACCATTCGTTAGAGGTATTGAAACTAACACGGTTTCTATTTTCTCAACAAAGAAAGCATTAAACTTCTTTGCTAGGCATTCAGGCTCCCCTAGTGGCTGCGGCAGGATATTATTTTTTCCTTAGAGTTGCTGAAGCATAGAATACCTAACGCTTATTTCCACCAGCAACACATTTGTCAAGTTATTCATTTTTCTTTTTGGTAAACAGCTCGAAATACTCCAAAACTGAATTAATAAACCGGGTTTTGTCTTGGGAATTTCCTTTCTTTCGAAATCTGTTGTGTTACTGTTTATTAAAATTATCTTTCGAATCGCTCGCAACAAGTTAACATCACCAGAAAGACATCCATTTAAGATAACTTGTTGCGAGCGATTCGAAAGATAAATTTTAATAAACAGTAACACAACAGATTGCAAGCCAATCTTTTTCGCTAATATCTCAAATAAAAACTGATGATCAATATCAAACGCTGCAGACAAGTCTAACCCAACATACATCACGTAACGCGACTCGTCCAAATAACAAAGAATCTCATTAAAGACTTTCAGTAAAGCCGTTTCCATTGAATGCGAGCAACGAAAAGCACTCTGATACTTGCTCCTGAGATTTATTAGAGTCCAGATACAAATTATTTGCTCAAAAAGAATTTTTTCAACAACTTTTGACATGAATCTTAAATTTTTCACAGGGCGATAACTCGACAATTCAGGATCAAGGTTAGACTTCTTTATGAGCGGCCTCACAACGCCTTGTTTGAATTGATCTGGAAAGCACCCTGTCTGGAGAGTTAAATTAATTAAAGCAATGAAGTAGTCCTGAGAATTTGTCAAAACAGTTTTGCATAACCTAGTTGGTATTACATCATTCGGTGCAATACTGTTCAAAATTTTTGGTAGAATTTATTTCAAATCGCTGTGTAAAAACCTGAAGTGTCCAGGGTAGTTGTGAATTATTCAATTTTAAACCATTCGTTAGAGGTATTGAAACTAACACAGTTTCTATTTTCTTAACAAAGAAAGCATTAAACTTCTTTGCTGCGCATTCAGGCTCCCCTAGTGGCTGCGGCAGGATATTATTTTTTCCTTAGAGTTGCTGAAGCATAGAATACCTAACGCTTATTTCCACCAGCAACACATTTGTCAAGTTATTCATTTTTCTTTTTGGTAAACAGCTCGAAATACTCCAAAACTGAATTAAAAAACCGGCTTTTGTCTTGGGAATTTCCATTCTTTCGATAAGCTTTCTCAAACTTTTTTGATCTTTTCATGGTACTTAGCTCATCGTCAAAGGAAGGGCACGTATGATTTCGAACATACTTAGTTACTCAAGAATTAGTGCATATACGTTTGGCAGTACTTAGACTCTATTCATCTTTAACTAGTAAATGTTCAAAAAATTCAACGTTCATTAAGCTAGTTTAGAAGTCATTTTTTGAGTGAGGTAAGTCACGAAATAAAACTAAAAGCAGAACAAATGAAGTCACGCACGCAAACTTAACTGCAAAGCAGTAGAAATCACTGAAACTGAAAATTCCAAGTCAGGTTGGAAAAATCATCGATGGAGACGACGAATTGTGAAAACAGCAGGAAAAGTCCTAAATTACAACCCAGGGAACTTATTTAGCTTTGACCTGACAAAAACTAAGCCGTGTTAGATGTCCAATGAGAACAATTAGTTTGATACCATCGAGATTAAGCAAATTTAACACAAGAACAAAAACAAGCAGGACTCAAAGCTCAGATCTCTAAAGATCATGATCAAAATTTAAAAAAACGACTTCTTGAGAAGTCATGCCGCTAATTAAATGCCCCGGTTTCTCATTATCAACCGAGGAGAGCTGTCATTAATGAGCTTGAGTGATAAGACTGCGATAAGTTCAAAAAATACTTGCAAAACTCATTTCTTGAAAACAACCAATGACAAAGTCATAGAAGGTAGCAGCTTTGAACAGAAATGATTTAATCGACTAAAATAACCCCTACTAGCAACCTATGAAGCCTTTTATTAATGAGAATAAACGAAAAGACAAAATTTACAAAAGTACAACCAAAACTAAAAATTAAATCATTGTTTTTGAGAACAAGTAGTCTCAAACTCATGAACGTAGCCGACAAATTGCCGGAAAAAAGCCGTCGTTGACACGTTAGACGCACATGGACATTGACAGAATAAGGAAAAATTCAGTCAATTTCAATCTCCCCTGTTTTCTTTTTCTGTTTCAATCTCGATGTTCGACTAGCGTGTCAACGGCGGCTATTTTCCGGCAATATGCCGGCTATGTTCATGACTTTGACACTACTTTTTCTCAAAAATAACTTAATTCTGAATTTTTGTTGTACTTTTGCAATTTCTGTCGTCTAATCGTTTATTCTTATTAATAACAGGCTTCATAGGTTAGGTTGGTAATAGGGGTTGTTTTAATCGACTATACCGTTCAAAGCTGATGCCTTCTATAACTTTTTCTAAGTTTCAAAAATTGTTCTAACTCAGTGTGCAGTTTCCAAATACATTCTGAACCCATACTTAATTCAGCTTCTGAACTTAACGGTATTAAGCATAACACTAATGCCAGCTAGCAATCGCTTTAATGAAAATTGATAACCCAATGCATTCACTTAATGAGCGGGCTTTACATGCTTATCCAGTTTTTGATTTTTCTCTTTTTACTTTGAACGTCGTATTCAATTCACTGCGTAGTTCAATGCGAGAAAGAATGTTAAATCCATTCAGTTGAAACGATGAGTAAGGTAAGTCAAAAGACAAACGTGAATATAAGGTAAGTCAGAAGACAAAGTTTCAAAAATTGTTCTAATTCAGTGTGCAGTTTCCAAATACATTCTGAACCCATACTTACTTCAGCTTCTAAACTGAAGGGTATTAAGCTTAATACTAATATCAGCTAGCAACCTAATGAACTTTGATAACCTAATGCACTATTACTTAACGACCGGGATTTATGGGTTTATCCCGTTTCTTTTGAATTTGCTCTTTTGACCTTGACTGTATTCACTATTGCAAAATTCAATGTGTCAAAGAATTCAAAATCCATTCAGTTGAACAAGTGAGTGAAGTAATTTAGTTGTATTCTAAAATTATACTTAATTCAGCTTCTAAACTGAGAGCTAATAAGCTTAATACAAATGACAGCTAGCGAACACTCCAATGAACTTTGATAACCTAACGCTTCAATGGCTTAATGTCTGGGCTTCATCGGTTTATCCTGTCTCTTTTGATATTGATCTTTTGACTTTGACATTATTCACTACATTGCAAAATTCAATGCGTCAAAGAAGTCAAAATCCATTCAGTTGAAACAGTGAGTGAAGTAAATTAGTTGGATTCTAAAATTATACTTAATTCAGCTTCTAAACAGAGCTAATAAGCCTAATACCAATGACAGCTAGCAAACACTCTAATGAACTTTGATAACCAAACGCTTCAATGACTTAAAGTCAGGGCTTGATCGGTTTATCCTGTCTTTTTTGATAATGATCTTTTGACTTTGACATTATTCACTACATTGTAAAATTCTATGTCTCAAAGAATTCAAAATCCATTCAGTTGAAACAGTGAGTGAAGTAATTTAGTTGGATTCAAAAATTATACTTAAATCAGCTTCTAAAGTGAGCGAATAAGCTTAATACCAATGACAGCTAGCAAGCACTCTAATGAACTTTGATAACCAAACGCTTCAATGACTTATGTCAGGGCTTGATCGGTTCATCCTGTCCTTTTTGATAATGATCTTTTGACTTTGACATTATTCACTACATTGCAAAATTCTATGTGTCAAAGAATTCAAAATCCATTCAGTTGAAACAGTGAGTCAAGTAAATTAGTTGGATTCAAAAATTATACTTAAATCAGCTTCTAAACTGAGCTAATAAGCTTAATACCAATGACAGCTAGCAAACACTCTAATGAACTTTGATAACCAAACGCTTCAATGACTTAATGTCAGGGCTTCATCGGTTTATCCTGTCTCTTTTGATAATGATCTTTTGACTTTGACATTATTCACTATATTGGGCAATTGAATTCGTGAATTTAAAATCTATTCAGTTGAACGAGTGAGTGAAATAAGTCAGTCAAACGTAAAAATCGTGACATGTAAAACGAAAAACGTGATCAAAAGGTAAAGCGAAATAAAAACATAGCTGGCAGATTGTCAGAAAATAGCCGCAATAACTTTGTAGATCTGCAGCCTCAAAAAAAAACAGTAAAAAAGACAGACCAAAAAAAACGTCTTTTCATTGAAGGCTGATATGTTATATTCTGATTTAAAATCTGTATAAGTTTTTGCTGCCTCTATTAGCTGCTCTCAAATAACCTTCATTTAGAGTGACATATACCCATTTGACCTTATCTCTTTGAATTAGAGTAAATGAAAGTCAATTTCAAAGTGAGGAAGTCATTTTTGAGAGTGAGGTAAGTCAAATGTGACCAAAATTTAATCACGCGAATAAAAAACTCGCTCCACTAAGACCAAAAAATAACGTCACGCGCACAATTGTTGAAATTGCATGAACGAATGAACAAAACACAGATTTGAAGTGGCTACGACGTCATATGGTCGTAACAAAAATCGCGACCGACGAATTAAAAAAAACTAAAAGAGAAGGCCAATATTAGCCCCAGCTATCGCTGTGCAGCTATTAAAAAGTAGAACGCCTAAATAATAGCCGTTTGAGAGGCTGACAGCGCCTATTAAAAACTAATAAGCTATTAACTCGGACCAGTTCTTTTGCGCCTCATCATCAACCAATGAGACCTGTCATTGATGATACTAAGTTATAAGACGACATAAATAATTTTTGAAAGAGGGCAACATCAAATATTTTTCAATGCTTTTTTTGACAAAGTGTTCAGGTCATGAAAAGTTTCAGCTGCCCCTTGATGAATTCTAGCAATTTCAACTAGGCGCAATTAGAACACACATGTTTCATACTAAAAAGCACCAATTTCTGACTCCACTTTAGAAGTAGTTAAAACCACACCTTAAACCTACTCTTTTAGTATTTTGGCTCTTTAGTATTTCAGCGTGACTAAAATCACCACTCTAATTTGACTTCTAACTGACGTGAAAAAGGCGTGAACAGATCCTAAAAGACAGCAAACGAATACAATCCAAATCCTTTGGATTGTAAAAAAAAAAACCACTGTGTCCCCAATAATAGCTGCCATCGCTTCGATAGATAATAGCCCTTGATAGATAATAGCCCTTGAATAATAGATTTAGACAGACAAGCACCAGTCGTACCCTTGTGGTCTGTTCCCGTAATAGTTGTTGTATCCCCCACCAATGCGTCCACGCATAGCTCCACCTCTGTAGTTGGGGCTGTTATACTGTTGGTTGTATCCCCCATAGTTGTTCCTATAGCCTCCCTGATAGCCTCCTCCACCTCCACCGTATCCGCCACCTTGGTTGTCATAATATCCTCCCCTTCTGTTCTGGTACATTCCTCCTTGGTTTTGATTATAACCAGTGTTGTAGTCCGTTCGACCGTAGTTTCCACCTCCTCCACCATAGTTACTACTATTCATACTGTCATTTCTAGGCTCTCTCTTTGGAGCATCTGGAAGTGTTGGCCGATCCGGATCGGCCAAAAAGTTGTTGAAAAACTGTACCTGCAGCAGAAAGACGTCTTTTTAAATCAAAACAATTATCGCATGCAAAACATTCACCCAGAACACGTTTTCTTACTGACAACTTATCAACTGGAAACTTTACTTCTCTGATCGTTTCCGTCAACAGGCTGAACTTGTCAAAATTTTGATGTCACAGAAATTTACATTTTTGAAATGAAACAAACCTCTTTCTTGACATTTTCTACTTTGTCTGCATGCTTGTTAAAAATGTGCTTGCGAACAAAGTCAGGACCCTTGAACTTCTTGCCAGACAAAGGGCAGAGAAATTTATCATCTCCCAAGTCTTTTGTGTTCGCTTGTACAAAATTTTCAACTTCAGCCTCCTCATCTTTTCTGCCAAGCTTCTTCACCTGTAGTAACCACAAATAACTCACGACACTAACTTTTGATTTACTAAGACTGATGTAACAGTTCTGGAGGCTCACTTACGTCATCTTCACTCAATTTGTTAGAAGTGACCAACAATCGTGCCATCTTCTGGTCAAACGATTTGACATACTCCTTCACTGAAAAAAATCGTATTTATAGCCAAAAAGACACTAGCGTATTTGAAGCCTTTTGAAAAATTTCTTTTGCGACGATAAAATATACAAAAGGTAATATGAGAAGTTTAACATACCCTCTGCGGTCTTCAGAATGTTACTTTGGAGTACTCCTCTGGCGTGCATCATGGAAATCCTGGACGGCATGTCATCTTCATTCGAATATTCGACTGCAGCGTAGAAATCGATACTGTGCACAATTCTCAGATACAAGATAAGCTTATCTAAAACCTTAATCAGCTTCTCATCTCTATCCAACACAGCTTCGTCTGGACCCGGGCCCGTTCCATTGCCCGTCAGTCCCGCATTAGTTGCCGCTAATCCAGCAAGCAACTCTTCCTCTTCGGCGCTGACTTCTTCGATTAGGTAATCTGTTATGTGGTCCAAGAGTGGGTTCGCCGATTTAGTGACGTCACTTACAACTGGAGCGACCGGGACTGTCACAGTAGCCGGCATTTCTTGCTTCGGTTTAGCAGGCGAATTTGTCTCCGAAAGAGTTTCACCACTATTGTCACTCTTCGGTTCTGTTTCTTGTTTCCATTCAACCTCTGCTTCTGTTTGGTCTCGCTTCTCATCAACATTTACATCAGCTGTGATCTCGTTCTTCAATTCACTTTCATTGGTAGGTTTTATTAATTCTTTTTTCTCCTCTTTGGTGGGAGCTTCAGGTTGAGGTGGCACGTAGAGCCCGCGCTCACAGTCCAACTTGTGAACTAATTTTGCGGCTACCTTCAGATCTGCCCTCACAACATCCTTGTAGGCTGTGATTCCATTGACTGGTCTAATTCTGAGCTGTATACTTTTGTTAACAAGAGTGGCTAACTCCTGGTCTTGCACTTTCTCGTTATTTAGATGCCAGCATATTTCTTTAATGTTCACATCGTGCTTGAAAGTTGCGTAAACTTTGCGAAAAAATCTAAAACGGCAGGTTTTGTTACCACATGACTCTCCAGATGCATATTCACCACCAAATTGAAACACTCACTTTTTTTCAGGTACAGCTTCAGTAAAAGCCAGTCGAAGAAATCCAGGCGACGCTTGGATCATTTTCTGAAACAAATATCTTGAGCAATTACAAAACATAGCAGAACAAGTCTTGAATTACAATCCAAAGAACAATGAACTAATCACCTAAATATCAACATTTTCCTAGCAAAATCAGACTATTAGTCAATAGAGCATATGATATTAACTGCGCAAAAAAACTTGAACGCGAAAATATTAATTTTCCGAAAAACTATCTGTGTTAAAAAATTATCGCGCATCCTATTAACACTGCGCATCCTGTGGTAAAAATAATCGTGCATAACTATAAACGCTGCGCATCCTTAGAATGCGTACACCATACAACTACCTTGCCGAAATCAATGAGACAAAAAAGCGCGGGTGGCTTCAAATGACGGGAGCCAAAATAGATAGAAACAGATAGAAATTAGTTTAAAAAGCTATCGACTCCGCTCAAAAAATTAAGTAAAAACATTGAGCGATATCTCCGCCCAAGCCTTTTC
Organism: Convolutriloba macropyga; assembly: GCF_964194025.1. Lineage (NCBI taxonomy): Eukaryota > Metazoa > Xenacoelomorpha > Acoela > Convolutidae > Convolutriloba > Convolutriloba macropyga. The sequence goes on along the minus strand of NC_134468.1, from coordinate 24,291,493 downwards.
ATTGAGAACTATTACACATGAGTTCTTTTGACAGCACACTAAATCAAATTAAACTCCAGTTTCAAAGTGTAAGTCATTTTATTGAGTGAGGTAAGACACGTATGATCTAAATCTAATGACAAAAATGACCTAAAAACTTTGCCTAAGGAGGAGAAATGACATCACGCACGCTAATGCCGTCAGTGAGAGGAAGTAGTTATTCGGAAAATGTGACTTTTTCAGCCTTGCTGTATTTTTGTTCAAACGCCTTTTCTCACTCTACTTCAATGTTAGAGCGAAAACATTTCACGCCGCAAAACCACTCGCTTTTTCGCTCCACTTCCTGTTGGGGCTTGAACAAAATAATCACTTCACTTTGATTTCAAAAATCATGAAAATGTGTAAACAGATCATAAAAAACAGCGCCCCAATATATGTCGAATTCTTTGATTTTAAAAACACGAACTCAGCAATATAGATACACTCAGCTTACAGCTATATAAAAATACAGCGCATCAAAGCTTTCTTTTGCGAAACAATTTGTGTGGGATTTGAACTCTTTGCTTCAAACATTCAGTTAAATTGAGTTAAGTAAAGCGTATAAAGCACATTTCTGGAATCGGACAATCACAGTTCAATGAGGGCTATAATCATGGAGCAAGATATTGAGGTAAGTGTCATTGGTAATTTAGAAATATTATGACCAAAACAATTAACCGATCACGCCACCATTGACAAACAACAAACTGACGTCGGCAGAATTGCCCTCGAACGATTAGGAGCTTATCTGTTGGAGCCTGCTTCAGTCCGGGACTAAAATGATTACAGGAGCTTCAAGGGACGTTATTAGGTTATTATATACCACTATAACCACTAATAAAAAACAAACCGACTAAAGTCGGAAAAATTTCTCTGGAATAACAACAAGCCGGATGCGTAAACTTTTCTTTATGGGTGAAAAACAAACGAAGGTCGGATTCGAACCTCCTGAGTCCGATTCCTTCACCTCGACAGTGGCATTAACCACTCGGCTATCAGGGTTTTGTCAGGTCATCTCAAACAATCGGTTTTAAAAGAAAGACAAACTATATTTCCGAGTGAGAGCAATTGAAATCATTCAAAAATCAAGAAGTCCGTGAAAAAGTCACTTCAGAAATGAAAGATTCTAGAGAAGCGCAAAAAAGGCCGAGCGAAAAACTTGCTGAAAAAAGACTTACAATTGCTTCTCATTCGAAACAACTAAAGAAATAAAATAGACAGACCGACCACCAGTCCTTTTATAGACCACTAGACTTTTAGGTTAGCTTCGGACTGTCTTTTTTATGAGACACACAAGCTCTACCAAGGAGAAAGCCCTAATAGCGCTTTTCAAAATTAATATTCGAAATCAAAAACTCAATACTCTATCAAGAATTAGGGCATATATGTTCGGCACTCCTTAGAAGCACACTATTGACCTTTAATTAGTAAATGTTCATAAAATTTCCATAAGTGAGTTCAGAAGCCATTTTTATGAGGGAGGTAAGTCATTGAAGACCCAAGAAGTCAGGGTAAGACGAAACAAAAATCTTTTTAGACGAAGTAAAAAAACATAACATGACAAGTCCTGAAATACAATTCGAAGAATTGAAAGAAAAACTCAGACGTACTCTACCTGACCAGCAGATCAATAGAACAATGCCCGCCAGATTACAAACAAAATCATTAAAAAAATGAGAAACTAAAAGAATCAAAACTAAACAAAAATATACTCATTGCTAAAACTCTCGAAGCTTTTAAACCTAAGGCAAAGTTTTTTTCCCTTTAAAAATACCTATTTAAAAAATTTTTTCAAAAACGATTTTTGTTTCTGAAATTGGTCCAGTATTCTATCTGCAAGACCTGAAAAATATTCATTGGCCCTTGAAGATCCATTAACTCGAAAATGACCAAAAAATTTAAGAAAAGAAATCAATTGCAAATTATAAGATGTTGCTGAAAATTGTGATACAAATATTTCCAGAATCATTTCTGTGTCCCTGGAGGCCATTCAGTAACCCAATTCCAAGCTTTAAAAAACTCATTGGATAGAGATAGGCAATAATTTTTAGAAATTTCAAACTTCAAGAAATTCGTTCTATTAAAATGTTAAAAGCACCCTAGCAACTCTTTAATAACACACTATCAAACCCTGGATGAGGTTACCTGGCTACTGAGGCAAAAAAAAAAGTTTCGAAAAACCTTGGAAAAAAGTTGCAAATTTTATTAAAGAACCCCTAAAAGTCGAAAGGTTAAATTGTTGAAAACAAATCCATCGAAACTAAAAACCAAGCAGTAACGTATTATCAGAACCTGGAATATGTTTTTTCGCACTTGAGAATGGACGAATATCAAAAACTGATAAACTTTAGGAAACCTTAAAATTGCAGATTTTGAAAAAATGCAAAAATTTGAGACATTTAAAAGTTACAAACCATTCCATTGTTACTAGAAACAATGCGGTGCCCTATCAACAAATCTTAAGATTGCCTGGTCCCTGAACCTGGAAAAACTGAAAAAACGACAAATTTCAAAAACCTGAAAATGCTAGTTTTGTCAATAAAAATTGCTAAAATTTGTGATATTCAAAAGTTGAAACCTATTCCATGTCATAAAAAATTTTTCAGTAACTTGTTATCCAACTCCTGATGAGGTTTTCTGGCCCTGGGACTCAAACAACTTAAATAATGACAAAAAATGTCCAAAATATAAAAAAAATTGCAAGTTCTCAAAAAATGCTAAAATTCATGATGGCAAAAAGTTGAAAACCATTCCATTAACACTAGAAACTCAGCAGTAATCTATCATCAAATCCTTTATCAAACCCTAGAGAAGGTTCCTTGACACCTGAGGCTAAAAACTCAGAACAATAAAATTTTCAAAAAACCTGGAAAAAATGGCAAAATGAAAAAAAAATCAAACATGAAAAATTGCACCAGTTCGAGCCCATAAGCTCCTAAAAATGAACTTTTAGCCTTAAACTAAAGCCATCCCATCAGCTGCACCACGCTAAGCACTTGGAGGACTACTAAGGCCCACCTTGGTTCTCTAATTAAACTTAATGCCCGCTGGGCTTTACCTGTTTATCCCGATTTGAAAGATCCAAGTCATTGAAAAATTTGTGAACACATCTAAAAAAAAACAACAGCGCACCAATACAATTCAAATTCTTTGAATTGTAATAGGACCGCAATAATAGTCGCCTGGAATTGCTGACGCAGCTATTAATACAACATAATCGACTAACGTCGGGCGAATTGCTCTAAAATAACCGGCGAGCGGTTGGCTTCGTCAACAGCTAGCCACGGTTTAGTGTCCTCAGGGCGCTAACTCTTCATCCCGTTTCTGAATCCGAAAGTCAAATGAGTCAGACAAAATATCGGCCAAGAAAAGTTGCCTTTCGCTCGGCCGATTTCCTTTTGAGAGCAATTAACAATGGTTTCCTAAAAGTGCCTGTTAGATCATTTATGATGAAAAACATTTCAACTAAAACTCATTGATAATGTGGCTGAGATGGTGACATTACGCCAAAAAACAGCAGCTGAAGTGCGGAATCAACAAAGAGAGGGGGAGAGAGAGAGAGAGAGAGAGAGAGAGAGAGAGAGAGAGAGAGAGCGATAAAACGTTAACGAGAAAGAAGGAAAGAAAACCCAACCGAAAGAGAGAGAAGGAGACAGTAATATCTTCCATGATTGGGTTCGACACTGCAACTTAAAAAGTTCTCTAACCTTGTAAATAAATCATATAGAAAAAAAACTAAAAAAGGCAAAATTAAAAAAGTTTTGAATTGCGCAATAAAAAAATTAAAACCATTTCTTTGTCTCGAAAGTTCTGTCAAGTAACCCATCTCCAAGACTTGAAAAGTTTCGTTGGCCAGTAATATTAAAATTTGAAAATAGGTTTTACAATTTTTAAATATTGTTAAATTGGAGTCATAAAAAAGTTGATCACAATCCTATTAACTTTACAAACTATGCAGCAGCTTATTATTAAACCTTGGAGGAGGTCCCAGGGCCTCTGTTGCCGGAAAAAATTCAAAACCATTAAAATGAATATTTTTTAAAATTGCTTAAATTCGTGATATTAAAATCTTGAAGAACATTCCATTAAATCTATTAACTATGCAGTAACATATTATCAAACCCTAGAGGCAGTTCCGCGGCCCTTGAGACTAGAGAAACCTAAAAATTGACAAATTAAAAAATTTGCTAAAACTCGATATCAAAAATTTGAAAATTAATCCATGACGAACAAAAATTTTCCAAAAACTTATTATCAAACCCTAACGGAGGCTTTTTTTGACCCTTGAGGCTCAAAAAATCTGAATAATGACTGCATGTTTAAAAATGGCAAAAAATATCAAAAAGATGCTAAAATTCGTGATGTTAAAATATTGCAAGACATTCCATTTAATCTAAAAATTATTCAGAAACCTATTTTCAAACCCCAGACGAGGTTCCTTGGCTCCTTAGGCTGAAAAATTCTAAAAAAACGACAAAGTTTAAAAAAATGCAAGTTTTACCAAAAAATTGCTAAAATTTGTGACATTAAAAAGTTGAAAAACTATCCCATTACCATTAAAAATTTATCAGTAACTTATTATCAACCCCCTTAGGATGTTTTCTTGCCCCTGGGTCTCGAGAAACCCGAATAAAAAAAAGGTCAAAAAAATTTGAAAAAATTGCACGTTTTGTCAAAAAAAAAGCTAAAATTCGCGATGGTAAAATGTTGAAACCATTTAATTACCACTAGCAACTACCACTAGTAACTAGCCACGGGAGCTCCACACCATTGCCTTTGGGGGGGGGGGGCTCCACACCATTGCCTCCCCAAAGATTTCGATGAAACGCATACCTGGAGACTAAGAAGGCGTAAGGCTGAGAGAGCTGCTCAGTCACTTTACCCTCCGGGCTTTACCCGTTTACTCCGTTCTGAGGACGAGGTTAAAAGGGCCAGACGAAAAATCGGACAAGCAAAAAATTGCACTGCAAAGACCACAACACTCATATAATTTCTACAAACTTCGTTTGATCGCAATTAAACATCTTAATTGGGAAAAAGGAGTCTGAAACCACGCAGAATTCCTCAAAATTCTGACAGAAAAAGTTTGACTTCTGAAATCTTGCTCCGTCGAAAAAACGCTATGAAAAAAATAGTTCCGGCTCCGTTTTTCAACTTTACAAGTGATACCACTTCTAAAATTGGTACCTGTGGCATTTACTGTTACATGCTATCTCCATAACTACTGATCAATCCCAACATTAGTCTTCGAGAAGTAATCTGTACTTGATATTTCCTATATTACATTTGCTCCAATTTTAGCAACCGATTTAATTTCTGAATGAGAGCAAATTAAAGAACTCAAACGTGAAAAAGTTACTTGAGCAGTCAAAACGAAAGAATGAGCGATTGAACGAAATTAACAAGGCCATTTAATTAGATCTTTGTCAATACAAAAACATAGCTGACAGATTGCCAGAAAATTTGTAGGGCAATTGCTGCTCTCAAATAACCTTCAATTAGAGTGATACACATTTGACCTTATCTCTTTGAATTAAAGGGAAGAAAAGTCAAATTCAGAGCGAGGAACCCAGTTTTCAGAGTGAGAGAAGCGACGTGTGACAAGAACATAATCAGGCGAACGAACAAAAAAACGAGTTGAAATTATCTCCTCGAATTAAAGATAAAGAGTTAGAGTTAAAGAAAAAAATAAGCTCCACTAAGAGTGAAAAAAAGTCGCGCACGCAATTGTTAAAATTGCATGAACAAGATTGATTTGAAGCAATTGTTTGATTGATAGATTTAAATTCAGATGGTAGATGATACAGAGCATTTTATACAGAATATTAAGTTTAATCAAATTACCACCTTGGACACCATACGAGTCAAATGACTCTACAAAAGGTGCCCAGAGAAAAAAACGTGCAATACCCAAAAAAAACAAATCGAAAACATCTTTATTATCCAAATAATATGCCCTAAGTTTAGTTCGAATCGAAAAAATCTGTTCTTTAGATACTTGTTTGGGTAATAGACTTTCTTTAGCAAGGTAGTTGAACATTTTTATTATTGAAAATCTCAAGGATTTCTTCTGAGTCTGTTTTAAATTTTGGTAAAGGGATGAGTGACTTAATGGATGCCCGCGTGTTCGGCCTGTTACTGTCAACATCAAGAAAATTCAAAGGAGAAACTTTTGCAATCTGATCCAGGATCTCTTTTACAGGAGCGTCAAAATATAAGTCAAAAACTGACAGCACGTTGTAACGCTTGAAAAGATAGCATACATGGTCTCCTCTCTTTTTGAAAAAGATAGTCTTTAAAATGCGTTTTTGTAGACAGAAAATCGAACTGAGTTTTGTTTTTTTTGCGGAACCGTAAGCTAAAATGCCGTACGATATCATTGGTTTGGCATAACTATTATACATTTGTAATAAAAAAGTTTTCGTAAAAAAGTTTCTTGCTCGGAACAGCATTCCATTGAATTTTGCTAATTTTTTGCCAACATATTCAATGTGTAGATCAAAATTGAGATGCTTATCTATGAACACTCCTAGATATTTGAATGAATTTACTTCTTCAAGCACTTCGCCTGATAGCAGATTTTTTGATTTTTGTACATTCCGGCCAAAACCAACAATTTTACATTTCTTACTGTTAATGACAAGTTTGTTTTTTGAGGACCAATTTTCAATCTTTTTCAAGTCATTATTGAGCTTTTCCTCAATTTCCAAATTATTGCCTGATGTTAAAATTGTTGTGTCTGCAAAAAGTGCTATTTTTGAATTATCTTGAACAATTTGAGGCAGATCATTGATAAACAAAAGAAACAGCAACGGGCCCAAAATTGATCCCTGTGGAACACCTAAATTAATTTCCATTTTTTTTACTCTTTTGATCCGTGGACTACAAATTGTTTTCTATCTGACAGGAATGAAGCAATGAGTGTACTAATTTTTCCTCGAAAGCCTAGATTTTGTAATTTTTTATCAGAAGTGAATGATCAATTGTGTCAAATGCCTTTTGAAAGTCAATGAAGCAAGCGAAACCCATTTTTTGTGAGTCAATAACATTTCGCATCAGTTCTGTAACTGATGCGATAGCGTGTGTGCATGAGCGTTTTGGCCGGAAACCGAACTGTATGTTTGAGAGAAGTTGATGTTTTTCGAGGAATTCAACCATTCTTGTATTCAAGACTTTTTCAAACACTTTGCTTAGGGATGACAATAGACTAATTGGTCGATAGTTTGAAGGGTTTTCAAAACTTCCATTTTTATGTAGAGGAATTACCTTAGCTGTTTTAAGACAAACCGGAAAAAACCCTTCTTGAATGCTCCTATTTATCAGCTTAGCCACATGATAGCTAACTACAGAAGCTACAAGTTTTTAAAGTTTATTACTAATTCCATCATGACCCGCTGTGCTTTTGTTTTCTAATGAACTTATTATGTTGAATATTTCGATAGTGTTGACGGGAAATAAGAAAAAAGTTTTGTCGTGACATGGTAAACCTGGCCCACTGTCTACATTGTGAAAATTTGTGTTACTCACTTTCTTCCCTACGTTGATAAAAAAGAGATTAAATTCTTCCACATCAATGTCTTTTACTGATTTTTTCCTTTGCCCTAGGAATTCTTTGAACACTTTAAATTTTTGTGCTGGACTACCTGATAAAGTCAGTTTTTGATCATAGTGTTGTTTGCGAGCTTTTCGCACTTCATTTGTTACTAAATTACGTAATTGCTTGAACCGGACTTCATTTTTACTATTTGGGTGAGATATGAGTGTATCATGTGCCCGATCTCTCTTGCTAATGAGATTCTTTAACCTGTTTGTCATCCAACTGTTTTTGAAGATTTTCTTCTTCGTAATTGGACATTTATCATCAAAAATCTGTAGAATGATTGAACTTAGTTCACACCATGAACTTTCAAGATCATAATTTTTCATCTTGTTTAATCTATGTTGGAGAATGAAGAGGAAATTCGAATAATTCTGTTCATTCTCAAAAAATTTAAAATCACGACTGTAATAAAATTCATTAGATTGAGAGCTAGAGACTGAAAAATCAAATTCATAAATTAGAGCGTAATGATCGCTGAAAGACCATTTCAGGGTTGATACTTCTTTCGATTGTTTTGACAAAATATGATCGATACATTTGCTCGTGAACTTAGTTACTCTTGTAGGTTCTGCGTTTTGCATTTCATAATTAAATGAATTGATCAAGTTTTGGTACTGTTGATGATATGCATCAGAGATATCAATATTAAAGTCACCACAAATAATAGTTTCCTCTTTCATCGCTTTTATTTTGATCAATAAACTTTCAAAAGTCTCAAGGAAATTTTGAATTTTTTCCGAGGGAGGCCTGTATAGAACACAGAAATTTATTCGCTTTTTTCCGCTCTCTATGGATAGGAGTAGATGTTCCAGATTTTCTTCAAAAAAGAAATTAGATATTATCTTACAATCTTCTCGTACAAAAAAGCCAACGCCTCCTCCTTTTTTGTCGTTTCTATTTTTTACTATCAATGGTTGATACCCTGTTATGAAATACATATCTATGGGATCGTTATCAGTGAGCCAGGTTTCGCATACAGCTATTACAGCTGGTTTGGTTTTGAGGGTTTCTAGTTGACAGCACAGTTGGTCATGATGGGATCTTAGGGATTGCACGTTTATAAACAAAAGCCTTTTCGAGTGTTTATCCATTTCCAAGTAATAGATGGTTGTCCAATTACTTGATATTAAAACTGTTACGAAAACACGAAGTCGAAAAGGAAGTGTACACTGCGCCTGTTTTTTAAGCCGCGTTATTTAATGTTTGGACAATCATCTATTGGGTGGAGTATTGTTGTCATTAAGTTTTTTTCCAGCTGGTGTTGCTCCCATATGATAAATATCGTCATAATTATCAATTTCAATTACATCGCCAGGTCGTTCGTTTCGTCGCTGATTTGAACATTGGTTAGTATTCCAGTTGTTGGCTTGGTTGCGTTGATTAGGAGATATTTTCTTGATTGCCCGTGATTCAAGATCTTCAACTGCTTTAACACTATCAACAGGCTGTGTTACACGCCCATTCTCAGTTTTTAAAAACAGTTTTACTCTACAGTTGTAGGTCGTGGTGACCAAATCCAGCTCGTTAGCGCGCTTTTGAATAGCCAAATCATGTTGGGGGAGACGTTCTTCCATATATACGGGTTTACCATTTTGTGGGTTCCTAAAATTTGCGAGCATTGGTCGACGATTGTTTAATTCAATTTTATCGTTGTAGTAATTAAACTTGACAATTACCGCAGGGGGGGGGGTGTTACCTTTCCAAATACCCAAGGGATGACAGGCTTTGATTGCGTCCGGAGACATCGAATAATTCAAGCATTTGTTAAAGAAAAATTTGACCCGTTATGTTGGCGTTACCAGGTTGCAGAGGGGGGTTATTTATAATAATTGTGTCTTTGGAACTATACCGCTCCAATTGAATCACTCTGGATTCCAGTTCGGTAACTTGGTTAGTCAGAGAAACTATTTGATCGTCTTTTTCAATAAGTTTTTTATGGAAATAAGTAAGAATGTTTCGCATTTTTTCGTCAGTAATTGAACAAATTTCAGATTCGAACGCGAATTTGGCCATCATTTTTACGTAAGCAGTGCAATAGTTTCAATTCAGTTCATGAATTAGTAAGCGACTGTTTTCGAACGTTGCTCTTTTGTGTCTGTTACCGTCATATGGTCGTAAAAAATCCTGACGGCCAAACACGAAAAAAAAGCAAGAGAAGGCCAATAATAGCCCCAGCAATCGCTTAGCAGCTATTAATAAAGCTAGAAAATCCGCTCGGTTTCACGCCATGCAAAAACATTTGCACTACAGATCCTTCCACCTTTTGCAGTTTTTCTTCCCATGTTAAGTGCTCTTTTTTCAACCAGCATACAGTTTTTGAGGATCAGCAATGTTTTTTCTATCCAACGCAAAATAAAAATTTTCCGATATTGGAAACGTCATATGGTAAATCTTTTCGAATGCTCTCAAACGAGTAGCAATTGTTTGTCCTGCGTCTCTGATCCCCTATTTCTTTAAAGGCTAGAATAAATAGACATAATTGCCTTCAAACGACTGGCAAGCGGTTGGCTTCGGAAGTAGCTAGCTTTGACTTACTGTGGCTAGCTTCCGATTAAGAGCGGGGACAGTGAGTGCAACAAAAGATGGGTTATAATTTTGTCTGGGAAGGCGGCTGTTTTTATGGGGCCGTGGCGGGGCTGGGTGAAATGGGGTGTAAAATTGGTGAGGCCGGACGAGTAATGAATTACCAACTGGTTTACAATAATTGCTTCAAACTTCGTTCAAAAGCAATTAATAGAAGTTTCTCAAGTTTCTCAAAAGCAAAAGCAAGAAGTTTCTCTCTCAATAGCTGCAGCAGTAAACTGTACACTTGACTAACGCTCTAAGTGAGCTGCTAAGCGACTTAATGTCTTTTAATCTTGACCTCTTTATCCCGTTTTTGAGGACGGAAAGCAAAGAGCATCCGACGACAAATTGCTCAAGCAAAACACGCAGGACAAACAATTGCTACTCGTTTGAGAGCATTCAAAAAAGAGGGCAATCAGATCCCCAGATAACTGCACGGCTACTGAATAAGCATTGACTTAGCAGACAAAATGACCTTAATTAGCTAAATTTTATAAAATAAATGTTTACGGGATCATTTAGTTTAAGTTTGTGGTGGTATATCGTTATTTGGAAAAATAACCCAGCGTTCGCCCATCGATGATATTACAGATGATATTACAGCCATATAACGCAATATGCAAATTGACTGATTAATGTGATAGAATACAGGCCGCTGCGAATTTCATATTTCAGTTGGGTTATATCAAATTAGATCAAATCTGCTTTTGATTTACTCAGTTGTTGTAAAAACGAATGGCTTTTAATATAGTAAGCGTTACCTCTTCTAATTCCTGTCGGGTAATTTTGGGTGGAAGAGCCTGGATAAATAGCGAGACAGTCTTGTGAAGAGGTTTAGGCCTGCTGTCAATTTTGCGATCAATTTCTCCATCCTCGCCCGACTTATCTACGACAAAATTTCCATATTAGTATACATAGATTGCAACAATCGACTGACGCCGAGAACTTGCTCTAGCAAACGGGAACTCCAGATTATATCCTAATTTAATTGAGCGCAGGTCTATATTTCAGATTTTGCATGGCTACGGAGTTTAAGTTGAAGAGCTAAAACAAGCAAAATTTTATTATCGACAACTTTATCGATTTTGACTGTTTTTTCAATCTTTCGGCAATTAAAGCGCGCAGCTGCGGTCAATAAGGTTTCTAATTTCTGAAAAAAAAACGATTTCCAAGTTTCTTGTATAGCTTTGGGAAGCCTAAGGCAATAAGCTCACAGTCTCGAGCGCTGCTTTTATTAGCTGCTCTTAAATAACCTTCAATTAGAGTGACATACACTCACTTGACATTATCTCTTTGAATTAAAGGCGAAGCCATTTTTGAGAGTGGGGGTAAGTCACGCGTGACCAAAAATTTAATCACGCGAATGAACAGAAAAACTCGCTTCAATAAGAGTGAAAAATGACGTCACGCACGCAATTCAGTTGAAATTGCATCCACGAATGAACAAAAGTGGCTGTGACGTCATATGGTCTTAACAAAAATCTTGACGACGAAATAAAAAACATAGCCGGAAGAATTCCAGAAGCGACTCGAAGACTCAGAAATTCACCAGCAAAACCATCACTCTAGCCGAAACCATTATCTTTTGTCTTAAAACGGCTATTCTTTACCTAACCAGATTTGATGAAATAATTTGGTAAAAAACTTATACCCCATAAAGAGAAATACTTGAGCATTGACATCATTGCATTGACATCATTGCAAGTAAATCATTCGAGATCTGAAGAAAACATTCAAAAATTTAAATTTAAAGACATGATGTTGACAGAACACACTCACTGATGAGATATCTTCAAACCGAACTTTCAATATAATCAAAACATCTGGTAGCGCTGAAAATTGGCCAAAACTCTTAGAATTCAAAAATATTGATAGGCTCAAAAACTGACTGTCTAAAATTGGTCACGATCTAAACATACGTTTAAAAAATCAACGCTCCACAACTAACTCGGACACCCAAAAGACAGTCGGAAAGCATAAGGCAGGTATACATCTTAGGAAATAAAATTGCTTTCCTGAGAAATTGTTTTTTTTTCAATCGAAAACAAGCGGACTCACGAACACATTAAAACAATTGTTTGGCGTCACAGCACTTGAAAATTAAGACTGAAGAACAAAAGATAATTTCTTGGAGATAGCAGATAATAAATAAAAAAACTGCAATATAAATCATCTTGAAAAAATAAAACAGTAAAACTCAAAAACGAAAACAGTTTATTAATAACCCAGTCCCCCATAAAATTACAGAAACTGAATAACAGTCAGGGTTTCTAAAACTAAACCCAGAAAAGCCTAAATGGTACATTATATATGAAATCTGTTGAAAACCAAGAAAAATTATGAAAAATCTTACACGTATTAATTAAATTTTTGGCAAAGAAAAAACAGAAAAAAACAGCAAAAAACATTCTGTGTCCGAGGAGAAAGCTAAAATGATACATGCTAGAGATTTGTTTAGTACGAAAACAATCCAAAACAAACCGACAAATGTCGGAAGAATTGGTCTTGAACGATAAGCGAGGCAAAATCATGGTCTTTAGTCTAGATTAATTTTTCAAAACTTTGTCCCCACCGGGATTCGACCTAATGACCTCTCGATCCATGGCCACGCGCCATATCCTCTGCGCTACGACTCACTTAGTTTTGTTTTGCTGCAACCGATCTTATATTAGCAACTTCGTATAACTAGAGATCACTCAAAAATGATGAACGAAAGCGTGAAAGTCACATTTCCGGTTAATCGCATACTTAGAGACTAGTAGAGCGTAAGGCTCTCAGAGAGCTTTTCGGCCACAATGCCCTCCGAGCGCTGAAAAATCGGCCAAATTGCCGGTCAAACGAAAAATCGGTCAAGCGAAAGATCGCATTAAAAAAGACCACAGGACTAATAACATAAACCGACAAATGTCGGAAGAATTGCTCTTGAACGACAGGCGAGGCAATTTAATTAATGGTCTTTAGTATAGATCAATTTTTCTTAATGGGTGCAAAAAAACTTCTACCCCACCGAGATTCGAACCACTGACTACCCGATATATGTACTAACCACTGCGCTACGAGTCACTTAATATTGCTATGCTGCAACCGATTTTATATTAGCAACATGCTTTACTTCGGCGCACTACTAGAGATCACTCAAAAATGATGAACCAAAGCGTTAAAAAGTCATTTGAGAAGTCAAAAAATGTTCTAGAAGAAAAGCGCAAAACTGTCAATCAAAAAATTTGCATAAAAAAGACACACACTAGCAAAAATTGCTTTGAACTACGTTCAAGAGCAATTAAAAATGAACAAAAAAACACTTCGCAAATTCGGAAATCAAATTGTTAAATGAAATAGAAAACAGAAAACTTTACTTAGCAATCATGGCTCAGACGATTACATTCCCAATCTCTTCTCTAAACGAAAACAGTTGTAACAGTTTAAGTATTTGGAACACTAAAATGCTTTGCAGTAAAAAATTGTCGTAAAAATACTTAACGCTGCGTTTATGAAACGAAATTTCACTGACTTTCCAAGATAACGCCAAGAATTATACCAATTAGTCAAAACAAGAAAATGAGAAATCCGTGATGTGTACTTTATACTAACTTGACCCGCCAAAAAACCAACGAAAACCGAGAAAATTGGACAAAAATCGGATAAATATAATTAAAATTTCACAAAACAGAAATGAGGTAAGCTATAGATAAGTGCCTAATGTATAAACTGTCTAAAGGAGGTTGCCAAATACACTTTTTCTCTACAAAATTTCCTTTCAAAGATCCACAAATGAAATCAATGAAAAAGTCCAAAAATTAAATAAAGAATAGAGAAATAGAAGCCTATTTTTGCACTTAAAATGCGTTACTTGGCTCTCAAAAGCTTTGTGGGATCAATTTCAGCGAGCTACATGTTAATAAAGCATTGTGAAAAGAATGAAAAAAAAAACAAATAAAGTAAGCAAACTAATACAAGCAAAGAAATGAGTCAAATCGACGAAAAACGGTCAAACAGGGTTATCTATATGTATATGCACCATTCTCTCAAAAACACTTCAAAGTCAAAAATTTATCCACTGATTGCAGCGAATGATCAAAAAACTTCTCGCTCAGAAATTAGTTTACGCGGCAATTTTACCTCCTTTCGCTTTTTGGTCAAAACGTAGTACTTCCGGTAAAAAAAACCGTAACAAAAGCAATACTCCTCTTCGAGTCGTAAAAAACCAAGAGAAGGCCAATAATAGCCCCAGCTATCGCTGTGAGGCTATTAATAAAACTGTATGAATTGATAACTAAAAACTACTGCCTGATCAGCAGACCAATTGAACAATGCCACCCGAACTGATTAGAATAGTATCACAAATTCAAAAAAACCAACGTTAATTCCAGCCAGACAGTTTCACAAATGTAGAGAAAAACAAAAAGTAAAGCATTCAAAGTGTATACTTTTTGAGGATCGGCCAGTTGAAGACCAAGGCGTTCGATCAATTAGATAAGAGAAAAACTGCGCAGAATTAGAGGCAGGGAAGAGAAAAGCTGAAAAATAGAAATTACAAAAAACTATTGAAGATTAGCTCGAGTTTCTGTTGTCAAAATCTTCAACGCCAGAAGTGTAGATTTTTTTTATAATTTACGCAGAAAAGCAATATCAATCTCAAAGATTAATTGACTTCTGTTAAAAAAATGATAAGACAAAGTTCCAAAAAATCATTACGAAATTGTCTAAATCTCCATAGTTGTCTCATTGAAACCACTTTTCTTGCAAAACCTACAGAACAACTCTATTGAAGGGTGGCAGAACTAGGAATACCTAAAAAAAGCAAGAAAAAGAAAATTTTTAAAATTGGAAAACTACAAAGTTCATGACCCTAATATTCACAAAATTGAGCCCCAAAAATATACACAGTAGCCCATGCAAATATTGTCGTAAAAACATTGTTGAAACTGCGTTTACGAAACGAATTTTTCACTGAAATTATAAGATAACGCTAAGAACTACACCAATTAGTCAAAACAAAAAAATCCGTGCATGTGCACAAAAAGACTTTATACTAACTTGACCCGCCAAAAAAACAAACGAGAACCGAGAAAATTGGACAAAAATCGGAGTAGTATAATTAGAATTTTACAAAACAGAAATGAGGTAAGCTATAGACAAGTGCCTAATGTTCGATAAGACGTTCGATCAATTAGATAAAGAGAAAAACTGGGCAGAATTAGAGGCAGGGAAGAGAATAAATATTAAAAAACTAGAAATTACAAAAAAAAATTATTGAAGAGCAGCTCGAGTTTCTGTTGTCAAAATCTTCAACACCAGAACTGTAGATTTTGCATAATTTACGCAAAAGCAACATCAATCTCAAAAAGATTAATTGACTTCCTTAAAAAAAAACGAAGACAAAATTCCAAAAAATCATTGCAAAATTGTCTAAATCTCCATAGTTGTGTCTTTTCAACCACTTTTCTTGCAAAACCTACAGAACAACTATATTGAAGGGTGGCAGAACTAGAGCTACATAAAAGCAAGAAAATTTTTAAAATAGGAGAACTACTAAGTTCATGACGCTAATGTTCACAAAACCAAATCCAAGCCCCAAAAATATACACAGTAGCCCATGCACAAGTTTTCACAAAACTTGGTCCGCCCATCAGAATTAAAACTCAGACCAGTAAACAACCGACTTACGTCGGGTTCAAATTTGATAAATTTTGTCAAAATTAAAAAACTCCACAGATTCCGCAGCGAAAAAAAATGTTCAAAACCATTTCTTTGTCTCGGGAGTTCTGCCAAGTAACCCATCTGCCAGAGGTAAAAAGTTTCGTTGACCAGTAATGATCGTTAACCTCAGAAAAGGACAAATTTTAAAACCTTGCTAAATTCAAGATATTAAAGACTGCAAGACCATTTTATTGTCTCAACAGACTATCGAGAATCCCTATTTCAAGCTTTAACGAGATTCAAAGGCTCTTAAAGATCCAGAAACATGATAATTTTCCGAAAAATTAAAAAATTAAATTTCAATAAAAAATTGCTTAAGCTGGAGTCATTGATAACCATTCCATTTACTCTAGACACTATGCAACAGCTTATTATCAAACCTTGGAAGTCCTGGAAAAAATAAAAGTCAATAAAATAAAATCTCGGAAAACATTTGATTACATCTAGAGACTATGCAGTAACCTATTATCAAACTCTTGATGAGTTTTCAGAGCACTTGAGGCTAGGGAAACCTATAAAATGACAAAAAATATAATAAATTATGAAAAAAAATTGGAAGTTTTATAAAAAAAAATTGCAAACATTTGTGATAAAAAAGTTAGAAACTAGTCCATTGTCACAAAGAATTCTCAGTAACTTATTATCAAACCCTAGCCGTGGTTTTCTGACCCCTAAAGCTAAAAACAATGAAAAATTTAAAATTAAAAAAGTTTTGTGAAAAAAATGCAAATAATTGTGATGTTAAAATCTTGAAAAACATTCATCGCCTCTCGAAACTTTACAGTAACCTATTGCCAAACCCTAGGAGGTTCCTTTGCTCATGACGCTGGAGAACCATAAAAAACGACCAAAATTTTTCAAAAAACTTTGAAAAAAGCTGCTTAAACTTGTGATATTAAAAATTTGAAAATTAATCCATGACCAACAAAAATTTCCCTGAAACCTTTTATCAAACCCTAACGGAGGTTTTCTGACCCTTGAGTAAAAATTCAAAGAATTCAACTAACATCTGACCTGACCAGAACACCAAATGAACGATGCCAGCCAAGACATGCTAAAATTGTTTCACAATTCAGAAAACAACATAGCCGGCAGATTGCCGGAAAAAAGCTGCCGTTGACGCGCTTGATGCACATCGGGATTGACAGAGAAGATAAATATTCACCGAATTTCTTTTTTAGTGTAACAAAGTCTTCTAATTTGGAGTGCAGTTTCAGTTGGATTCTAAAACCGTATTCATTCAGCTTCTAAACTGAAAGCTAATAAGCTTAATACCAGATACAACTAGCGAAAACTAGCGTAAACTTTGATAACCTAATTCACAATGATTAATGTCCGGGCATTATTCGGTTTGTCCCGTCTACTTGATTTTGATCTTTTGACTTTGGCAGTAATCATATTGCGTAACTGAATTCGTGAAAGAATTCGAAATCCATTCAGTTGAAACAGTGAGTGAAGTAAGTCAGAATTCACGTGAAAAAACGTGATCAAAAGTTACAGCGAACTTTTAAAAAAATTGCAAGACAAGTCCGGGTGTGATCAGAGGTAAAACGAAAAAGAGCCTCAGACGACGCAATTAAAAAACCAAGAGCACCGCAATATAGCTCCGCTTAGCTTACAGTTGAGGCGTTATAAGAACAATTTCGGTACGCAAAACGATGTCAAGAGGAAAAGCACCAAAACGGCCAATAAAAACTCGAACACAAATTGATCCGTACCAAAACGTATCATAGAGAGCACATTGCCTGAAAATAACCTCAATGACATTCATGGAAATAAAAAAAGCAAACACATAGCTGTCAGATTGACAAAAAAAGCCGCAATAGCTTTGTAGATCCGCAGTCTCAAAATGATATTAAACAGAAAGAAAATTTTTTATTGAATGCTGAGATGTTAGATTGTGTACAACTTATTGCTGCTTCTATTAGCAAGCAAAAACTTTCAAATGAAAAAAATTGCTCCAATAAGAGTAAAAAACGTTCTCACGCAAACAATTTAGATGAAAATGCATGAACCAATGCAAAAGCATTTGAATTAAATAGGATGTCAAAAATCTTGACGTATTTAAAACCTAGCACGACAAGTCCCTCAATGCAATTCAAAGCATTGACTCAAAAACACAAAACTACACTATCTGACCAGTAGACCCAATAACCATTACGAATTTATAAAATCAGTTTCACAAAGAAGAGAAGCAGTAACGGAATTCGAAACGTAAACTTTTAGGATAATCGGGTTGAATGCCATCATTTTTACTCAAAACTATCAAAATACAAGTAAACATAATTATGAATCGAAAAACTTGCGGGCACAGGCATGCATAAAAAGGCAGAAGCAGGCAAAAACAAAATTAGTTAAAAAAACACTGAAGATTCGCTTTGGCTTCCTGATGTCATGTCTTTAAAACCGAAAGTTGTAATTCTATTTAATTGCACGCCAGACACCGCCAACCTCAGAAGAAATTTTCGACGACTTAATATCAGGAAAACTGAAAATGACAGAATTCCAAAAATTTGAAAATTGCCAACTCATTGCAAATTTGCCTCAATTATTCTACTGGTGTCATCTAAATAAGTTCATCCCTGTTCAAATATGCAGAATAACTCACTAGCATACCGGAAGAAACCTGCTGCACATTTTGAAATTGTATAAATTAGCCAAAAAAGCAACTAAAAAGGCCGATTTGAACCACAGGAGTCCCTAAATGGTTTAAAAAATTAAAGAAGAATACAAAACCGGTTTAAAATATTCCAACATGGCAAAATACTAAAAATAGCATAAAACCCACATTTTTTCAGATGGCCAGATATGCTTTTATACGTACTATTACTAGTTTGGGTAAACAGTGCAAGCACCTTTCAATGAAGAAATTGGAGTTTAAAACAATGAGCTGCATTTTTTCACATACTTTTCTCGCTCTCTCTCAAAAATGCGAAAACCACTCTTCTCTCTGTTTTACCAAAACACTTTGTTTTCACGCACTTCATTTCGTGTTAAATACACTCCAGCAAAATTACCGATCAAAAAGACGCTCCACCAATACTCCTCTTCGATTCGTAACGAAAGAGCGCACCATAACAATTCAAATTCTTTTAAGTAAAGAACCGAGAGAAGGCCAATACGAGCCAAGCTATCGCTTTGCGGCTGTTAAGAACCAAGAGAAGGCCAAAAAGAGCCCAGCTATCGCTTTGCGGCTGTTAATAAAGAACCAAGAGAAGGTCAATAAGAGCCCAGCTATCGGTTTCCGGCTGTTAATAACTACTCTTCACTCTGTGGTTCAATTTTCTTCAGAAACGTGCCCATAGCATTTAACGTGGTGCATTACTTTCAAATACTCAATCGATAAGACGCCCCCACGAATACTCCTTTTCGCGTCCCAATACAATTACAACTTTTTGAACTATTGCACGCACTGATACCAATAACAGCATCGATATCTCTGCACATTATAGGAGTAAACACGACAAAAAGGCACGTCAGAAAGTTTGAACTGATAAAGATTTGAATTGATAACCTTTTCAGCAATTACCTTTCTGTGCTTTCTTGGGTTTGTCTACACCCTCGTGCTCAGAGTCGGAGTCCTCGCTGGAACTTGAAGAGCTGCTTGATTCATCATCACTTCCCTTCTGTAACAAACATTTCAATGCAACAGCAATTGCAAGTATACGAGATTGCAAAGAAATCTGGATTATATATAACGTAAAAACTGTAACAACGTTGATGGCCGAGCATTATCAAACAAATAGGCGTTTTAAGCTTGGATAATTAAGTGTTTCAGCTAAAGAAAATAGCGATTAAAAATACTTTATAACTAACTCGAACTAATCCTGCGCAAATGAAAATAGGTCGCCATTTAAGCTATTTGAGACGGCAATTTGTTTAATCAAACCACTCGTTTTAATTGAAGACCACAAAAAACAGCGAAATATGTCCGCGTGATCATCAATTTCAGCAATTTAAAAAATTAGAGGGTTATCAGGTTTTTTCTCTGCTTCTCACGTCAGCAAACAGTAGCTCTGACCATTGTTTTACAGCAACTAATCGTTTGGGGGTCGCCGGCTGATTAACTGAGACCGAAAGAATTTCTTCAAATGGTGCACTTGCGCCGGTCATCATTGCTAACAGCACCAAAGAATCAACTTTTGAACAATGATACAGGAAAATGGGCCCATGATATTAAATTACCGGAACAGACAATCAAAGAAAATGACGCAGCTGATTCACTGATCACAAAATGTAATTGTTTCATTGATCGCAACTAATAGAGCGCTACGAAAGTAGATAAGAAGCTCAGCAGAACACTAACCTTCTTATTAGGAGTGGATTCCCTACTTGATCCACTAGCTTCACTCTTCTTCCTCTTTTTCGACTTCTTCGCCTTCTTAGCAGGCTTCGCTTCCACGCTCTCTGTTTCTTTCGCCGTTGTAGTTAGCTCTGACTCGTCCATATCAAGAGCTTCCAAGTCTCGTTCAGTCCCTCCTTCCATGTATATGACAGCTGAAGTAATTTAGTACATAACTGCTCTCGGAACACTGAGTATGCAATGAGATAATGTTATCTGTCTTTGATTTTTCAGAGATCTGAATGCCTACTGTCAATTGTCTCAAGCTACACAAAAAATTCTCTGGACGAGAAAGGGGTTCAAATCACCAGGTTGGAGCATGGTGGACGGGAGTGACTGGGGGGGGGGGGGGGGGGGGGAACTTCTAAGACAAAGAACCGCTCTTCAAACCTTAAAATTATCTCCTCAAAACATTTCCGGTTAATCGCATACTTAGAGACTAGTAGGGCGTAAGGCTCTAAGAAAGCTTTTCGGCCACAATGCCCTCCGAGCGCTGAAAAATCGGCCAAATTGCCGGTCAGACGAAAAATCGGTCAAGCGAAATATCGCATTAAAAAAGACCACAGGACTAATAACGTAAACCGACAAATGTCGGACGAATTGCTCTTGAACGACAGGCGAGGCAATTTAATTAATGGTCTTTAGTATAGATCAATTTTTCTTTATGGGTGCAAAAAACTTCTACCCCACCGAGATTCGAACCACTGACTGCCCGATATATGTACTAACCACTGCGCTACGAGTCACTTAATATTGCTATGCTGCAACCGATTTTATATTAGCAACATGCTTTACTTCGGCGCACTACTAGAGATCACTCAAAAATGATGAACCAAAGCGTAAAAAAGTCATTTGAGAAGTCAAAAAATGTTCTAGAAGAAAAGCGCATAATTGTCAAGCGAAAAATTTGCATAAAAAAGACACACACGTTTACAATAATTGCTATTAATCAAGAGCAAATAATAATTACTACAACCTTCGATTGAAACAATTAACAAGCGCTTTTGTTTTAGCAACGCAGCTTTATGTCTCAAAAGGTGCAAATTAGGTCAAGCAAAAAAAAATCAAATCAAGCTTGAGAAAGTCACGAATAAAAATCGAAAGAAAATCGAACTGCAGAAAAAAAAAATTTTAATTAATGCATAGTAGCTAGGAATTAACGGCTCTCTTGTTAGCAAAGAGAGTGTTAGTCGTTCTTCCGATTAAGCATTGTTCCTTGTTCAAGTTTCTACGACAGCGTTCTGAGGTTTGTTTGCCTAGGCGTTGGCACTGGTGACCTGGTCATGGAATGTTAAATATTTAACTGTAACTATTTAACTTTAGCCAGGGCAGATACTAGGTGGGTTTAATAACCCCGTCTATCTGTCCTCTCCGAGATACGTTTTGTTGTAATGTTATATGATTAAATAAATTTTTAAATTAAATTGATTTAATTTGCGGTCTAATATTTGGAGAAATTTATTTTCTTTCTTTCTTTTTAAAGAATGATCTACAGGAAAACGGTAAAAATTTGTATATTTTTTGATGTTTAGGAATTAAAACCAATATTTCTGTTGCAAACACTCGATTAATTGCTTCAAACATAATTCTAGAACTTTCTCCATTTTTCTCAAAGAAACGTGATGCAGAATATCAATGGTTCCTGTGGCAAGAAGATTATCAAGTCAAACATCACACGCACAAAAAGTGAAAGTCAGGCGAAAAACTGCATGAAATAGTGCAGCAGGACATGTACAATTGTTACTTTATTTAACAGAAATTAGGAATGGAAGACCTCATTCGTGACCAGAAAGATCGAGAGGGCATATTTAGTAGCGACAATTATTTAAGACTGGATAATTCACTCAAGATAAAATCCGCGCTCCAGAAGCAGTAAAGTTTGGAACGAGCAGCAATGCACCCTCTTCAAATTCAGTATTAAAGACCAAACCATTTATAAAAACTTCACTACAATTAGTAAAATTTTTCGCAGCATACCCGCGTAAAGAATGAACACATCTCTTCGCTGCATCTATTCTCTTGGTGCCCCAGCTTAGTGGTCATATAATTTTTAATTTCACTATCCGCCCAACCGATGCCGACGTGTATTTCTTGCATGGAGCGTTCTTGTGCTATACAGTGACGCAATTTGAGTTGGGCTCGTTAAAAAAAAACTTATAGATTTCCGGTTGTAGAC
Source organism: Convolutriloba macropyga (assembly GCF_964194025.1). NCBI lineage: Eukaryota > Metazoa > Xenacoelomorpha > Acoela > Convolutidae > Convolutriloba > Convolutriloba macropyga. The sequence goes on along the minus strand of NC_134468.1, from coordinate 24,269,092 downwards.
AGAATAGATCCTATTCTATATAGATTTAAAAATACAGAAAATGCTTCAGCTACGTTACCTGAATCGAGCAGTCTCGTGAGAGCCTGGTCTTTGTTCAAATCGACTGTTAGCTCTGCATCACATATGACACTTTCCAATTTCTTGAAAGACTCCAACCGAACAGCATATGCCTTCAGCTGATTGGCTTTGTGTGCTTCGCATACGTCCGGGTGGTACTTGAGTTGGAACCTAAACAAAAATTTGACGTTAATCCTTCCGTTTTGTTCAAAAAAAAACCTGAATTTCAATTTCCGCATATATACACAGAAGCCATTCAATTAATAAGCGAGAAAATATGCGTAATATGAAGGAACATATAACACGCTCAAGTATGTCTTATGCAATGAAAGATGGGTGCTATGGTTCCTTTCAGTGTCTATGTTGTTTTGTTTGAATTCTCAGCTATTGCTGTAGGGATTTTCTCCCGGGTTTAGTCCTAAGACATAGGTTTTTTCACAAACTAGTTGCACTCACCATTCTTCTTCTTTGTGCTGCATGAAGTACTCTGAAATTTGCGTCTTCTTAAACTCCAATTTATACTCCTGGTATTTGTTGATTGCGTCGTCGTCATCTACATCATCGTCCAAGTTGGTGATGAACTGTTTGAAGCTTTTCATAGGAGGCTGATGTGTGGGTGGAGACATTGGCTCATCGTATTTACTTTTCCCTGCCTCTTCTCCTTCGGAATCCCTGGAAAGTTTAATTTTGGCCTGTAGCTAACTTCTAACTTCCAAGAGTTGGAATATTTTAAATCCTAGCAGTATGATTTTTAACACGCCAAATTTAAAGCATCCAGGTTCAGAGCCATATAATAGAATATTTGTGTTACCTCCGTATTCTCTTCTGAGGAGGACTTGTGTTCGGGTACTCTCTCGTTTGTCCTCTTTTCTGCATGAAATCTTGCTGCTGTCTGTTCTGTTGATTGTACCCCGAGTAATTCATATTATTGTAGTTGTTGTAATTTGCCCGAGGTACAAATCCACCACGTTGTGGACGGCTGAAGAAAAATTTTATCTAAATTCTTTAAAGAACCTTCTCAAATGATTTACACTAAAAGTAAACTTAACTTTATAAAAACTTCGCGCCTGGAAAATGAAGAGCTCTCGCAAAACTTAGACCAGAACAAATCAACAGGCCCTGATAACCTAGGAAAAATTATCATCAGAAATTGCGCTAAGACTGTGTAAATCTCTCCTATTACTGTTCCAAACAATCCTGAATAAAGGAATTTTTCCGGAACTCTGGAAACTAAGTCAAATCACGCCAGTATATAAAGAGGGAAGTAAAGCCGATGTCAACTGCTATAGACCCATAAGTCTTTTATGCTGCGTCTCAAAGCTGTTGGAAAGAATAGTTTTCAACCGAATATACTCACATTGCAAAGCCAATTCGGATTTAGACAGAGGAGGTCTGCAACAACTCAACTACTACTTTTTCTAAACTCTTTGTATGCCAAACTTGACGATGTGAAAACGAAAGAGCTGTCAGTCCTCTACTTAGACTTTGCAAAGGCCTTCGACAAAGTCTCCCACAGCAAACTAATTGAAAAACTGCATTTTTTCGAAATTGGAGGAAATCTTTTAAAACTGATTGAAAGCTACCTTAATAGAAGGAAACAGTTCGTCAAGATAAATAATGCATTGTCCGAAAAATTATAAATCACTAGCGGTGTTCCACAGGGCTCAATCTTAGGTCCTCTGCTCTTCCTCATCTTCATAAATGACCTTCCATCAGATACTCCTCTCACTGAAAATTTCGGTTTCGCAGATGACTTCAAACTGATTAGCGTAAACCAGGAAGAATTAAAAAAGAGCGTGGAAGAATCGAAAACTGGTGCGATCGAAATCACATGACACTAAACGCATCAAAATGTAAACTTCTCTCTCTCAAAAGCGAACAAAAAGCCTCACTAAAAAATCAGGAGCTAGGAGAGGTTCATAGTCAACGGGACCTTGGTTTGATTGTCTCCAAAAATCTTAATTGGAATAGCAACTGTAATCACCGGCTTTCGAAAGCAACAAAAGCATTCTACCAAATAAAACGAAGCATGACCGACAGCGCCTCATTAAAAAATAAATTGAATGCCTACACTGGCTATGTCGTGCCAATACTATCATACTGTTCTCAAGCTTGGCTCCCAAATAGACAGCAGATGGAGAAAATTGAAAAACTACAAAAAAGCCACTTCATGGATACTAAGTGCAAGGAACTGCATCTACAAAGAAAAGTTAATAGCACTTAAACTGTTGCCCCTAAGCCTGTATGTCGAAATGCACGATTTACTACTTTTACTATCGTTACTTGACAATAAATTCGACATCAAAGTAACCTTCGAATATCACGACTTTGAAAAGACTAGACAAAGCGCAAGAGGTGAATTAAAAATAGCAAAAAATCCTCTCAGGAAGACTGATGAAAACTTCCTTCACAGAACCAAACTACTTTACAACATCTTTTCCAAAGTTCCTTCTAATTCAACACAACTACCGAGCAAAAAAACTGAGTGACATCTACTGGAATTTTTTTCAAACAAAATACGACTTTAACAACAAATGCACGTGGAGAATCTTATGCAAATGTGGTATGTGCAACCCACGATCGAAAATCGAATAGAAATAGGACACGAAAACAAGGGTGCCTTGGAGCACCCCTGGGAAGACCCTAAAGCCTGAACTACTACTACTACTAATCTAGGTTCCAACAATTCAATGTTTTTTTTAAAAAATAACATTCAACTCAATCAGATATTTACTCTTAAATTTCAAGCCTAATAACGTCTGATAATTTGCGCTCGAACAAATGCTGGAAAAAAACTTCCAGTTGATATTTCGGATCTTTTCCGTTTGTGCCCCCCCCCCCCCCCCCAGCTTAGTGGGCGCATATTATTTGCACCCCCCAGACGCACGTGCAATATTTTTACATAGTGATTTACTATGTAATGGCACGTGCTCTGTAACTGGGGGGCGCATAACGTACTGGGGGGGGGGGGGGGCACAAACGGAAAAGCTCCGATATTTCTAGTGGTATTTTTGTTCAAATCGCGCCCAAACTTTGGTCACTTTGTTAACGAGACATTTGCTGCAGCAGAAATTGTCATCAATTTGGGATAAGCGATGTTAACTAGTTCTTATCTGTCCGAAATGACGTGTTTGTGCATTTTCTACGTTTGCTGCGAACTTTGGTTTCATGTTCACATCATGCTGTCCCCTCAAAATAGACATAAATGTGAGACGTCGTGCATTACAAGCAAATTGGCAAAATTTTCGAAAACTTAAGGTCGGTCATAGTAGTTTGAGTTATCGTCCAGTATCTCTCTTGTCACTGTCTTCCCGAAATGTTTGCATGTTGCTTTTATTCGGCATCCAAGCCGCTGAGCTATAAGTTAGAATGGGCACAAAACCCTTGCATGCATTAAGCTTTGTTCTCCAGCCGCAGTATTGAGATATGTTCCCTTAATTAAAAAGGCCTTCAAAGCTATTGGTTTTCTTAGTATCCTAGTGTAAGTACGGGGCAAGACTCTTAAGATCTGCTCACATTTCGACCCACCTGCTCACATATCAACTTCTCCAAAAAAAATGTGCAAACAGCAAGTCAGGTCTGGAATAATAGTAGTAGCGAACTCTTTAGGGATATACCATGGGTTTTCACCCTTTATGTCATTAGTAAGTTTGGAATGTTGGTTACAGTTCGTGCATTGGCAGAGTATCCTCCAGGTACATAGATTTGCTTCGTTGAACTTTCAGAAATTTCAGAGGCAACGAGAATTTCCTTGCTATAAAATACGTGTCTTTCCCATCATAGCCCCCCTCCCAGCTTAGTGGTCAGATAAACTATACCCCCCCCCAACCATAATGGGGGCTACCAACCATAATTTCATGGGGGCTATAATGGGAGACCCAAAGATTTTATAGAAAAGAAATTCTCGTCGCCTTTAAAATTTTAGATTATTTCCGGCATAACCTTTCAACGGTTGAGCCGGTTTCACAACTGAGCACAAAATGGCGTTCTAAATACTGGATGGTCGGCATTATAGTCAAATTTTTCAAACGGGCAATTGATGTATTCAGTCTGATTAATTGGCACCCAATAAATAGCGATTACTAACTTTTGCCAGTTTCCATCGTTTCTCTGTGGCTGAGGTCGTTGCCCTATATCATTTCTCTCTCTTCGGAACTTATCACGAGATCGTGCGTCGAAATCATCTTCGCTATCTCCCATTAGTCTGCAGCAAAATTACATTTCAACTTATGAAATTTCAATAGTAATAAACCCTAGTGATGTAGATTTCATAACACTTACAAGTATTGTCACCTTACATCGCCCTAGGTCCCAAATAAATAAGCCATAATAGAACTGCATTTTAGAACTATGGGTCTTTGAGTTTTGAATTAGTTCGTTCATTTCAATATCGAAGTTTTCAATAATTATATTTAATGCATTTGTAGTCATCAACCAGACAATTGCTTTCTTTCACAATTTTAGTTGTATTATTTTTGGAAGTCTCATATATCAATTGGATTTGAAATTAGTTTACATTGGGACAATTAAAGTTGCATGTATCTTTCGTTTCCAAACAATTTAGAGTAAAATTTTACCAGTTTATACTCAGATTTGCTTGATAACCAACACGTAACACCTAAAACGAAAAATGACGGTTTTTTCAAATCGAAAACGATTAAAATAGATACAAAAGGATATCTATTGATTTCGCTTTACATTATAACAATAACAAATTAAAATTGATATCTAATGAATAAATAAGAACTACACACAATTTATATCTGCAAAAGAATCAACAAACAAATTCTTTTAACAAACAGATGATCAATTGAACAACCGATTTAAACGAAATTTTCAAAAGGTAAGTGACTTTAAAAGAAATTCAAAGCAGCAACAAACCGGTTTCTTGCTGCTTTGATCTAAATCGAAATCGAAATTATCAGTTCTCTAGGCGCAAATGCCGGCAAAAAAAGGCTATCAAGTAACGGTAGAATGTCAAAATGACTGAGGAATGTGGACTGATATCCGCCTGTACACTCTAGAAATGAAAGCACAAACGGAATTGTTAGATTTCACTTGCGGTTTCTGTGCAGCCAAAGAAATTAAGAAGTTAGAGAAGCAAATAGAAAGCTACGAGAATGCCTCGGAAGAACTAGAAGAAGTAACCCAGTCACTAGATAAGATGAAAGAGACAAACCAGTCCAGATCTAATGCAGTCCCATCGAAGCTGAGCTTCGCCGAAGTTGTCAGTGGCGTAAACCATGAACAGTTTGAACAGAAAAAGCGCTCAAAGAACCTGGTTCTTCTCGGGACAAAGCCTGACAGCGAGAACACAAGCATCTGACAATCGTCTTGTTTCCGAAATTGCAGAATCCCTGAAAGTAAACATGAAAAAGAAAAAGAACGATTCAAAGACGTTTTTATCAAACCCGATCTAACAAAAACCGAACGAGAAAACAGAAAGAAAATGGCGGCAGAATTAAAAGAGAAAAGACTGCGGAATCCTTCCACCCATTTTCAAAATTAGAGGGAATCAAATCGTTGAAAACAGGATCGTGACAAACAATTTGTTTATGGAACGTAGAAGGTGCTAAAGGAACATCAACGTGCACAAGTGAAGCAATCGCAAGCGATATCTTACTATTAACAGAGTTATTCAGTGTAAAATCAGTTGAAATACCTGGTTTCACATGCTTCTGCACAAAGGCAATAAAAAGCGGGAAGGGGCGGCCGCAAAGCAGCTCAGCAATTGCACTGAGTAAACAATTAAGAATTACATGCAATGTCCTTCATCAGAACAATAAATTATTAGCAGTGCAGATCAAAGAATTTAGCCCAATTATAATTGTAGCAACTTTTCCACCAAAAACCGATTTAGAGACAATATATCAAGCACTCACCGTAGCATTTCAATGCTGTCAAGGCAGAGCACCTATGATCCTGGGCGGCGACTTCAATTGCAGACTCGACTCAACGGAAAGAGGCAGCTTACTCTGCGAAATCTTAATTAATTGGAATATTCGTTGTGTTAACGACAATGAAGAAGTAACACATGAATTTCAGTGCGGTAAAACTTTTATCGATTTATTCTTCGTAAGCAAGGAACTCCTAGAACACTTTAAGATAAAGATCAGCAATTCATCCCTAACAAAGCACGAGCCGGTTTCTTGCTGCTTTGATCTAAAACGCAGTCATGATATAGCGGAAAGCAGAAGGAAGCAAATGCGTAAACTCGATGTTGAACAATTGAACGAACGAATGAAAAACGTTCAATATCCGCACGATAGCAACGCAATGGACACATCATATGACGAGGTTGCCAAGGCCATTCAAAAATCAGCAAGCGTTCAGCCTGAAAGAAAATCACCGAAATGGTTCAAACGAGAACCGTACCTACTGTATAAGCAGTTGAAAGCTGGATATAGACAGAGACATGAAGCAGCTTTGATTATTTTAAAAAGAAAAGAGCCTTTAAGAAACTTTGCAGAAAACACGAAATGATACATGAAATAGATAGAGAAAGTGTCATAATCAGAAAAGCGGAATGAGAAAGGCGAGAAAAAGGTGAGAAAGAAAAATTCTGAAGTCAAAGAAAATTTTAGCAAAATTATCCGGATTTACAATTCCAACTCGGGAACCATATTTCAGCTTTTAGACGAGCAAACCTTAGGAAACCACGATTATTGCTTTTTAAACTGGAATGATACCAGACAATTGAATGATCCAATAACACGAAGAAATTACCGAGGAAGCTTCAAAGTTAAAAGCTGGTAAAGCTGCGGGCCCAGATGGAATAACCAACACTAGTATCAAATTAAGTTTTCAGACAATGCAAAGATACGTATTCTATTTACTCAACCACTGCTTTGCGGAGCATAATGTACTCCGAATTTGGAAGTCATCATATATTAAACCACTGTAAAAAAGCAAAGGGAGCAAAACAGAACCAAGTTCCTACAGAGGCGTTAATTTGTTATCTTGCATATACAAGTTGTTTATGGGTATCATTTACCAGCGTTTGAGAATACGGGTCGAGCGAAATCAAACTTTACCACCAAGTCAATATGGTTTCAGACGCAAAGTGTCCACGACCGACGCAGTTTCACACTTGAAAAAAGCAATCAAGCATAATATCAGCTGCAATGGCAAATACTATGCCTGCTTCATTGACTACGAAAAAGCTTTCGATTTCGTATATAGGAACCTGCTGCTTACAAAACTGCTAAAAATGGGGCTCCATGGGAACATGCTACACACAATACAATCAGTGCTAAGATGCAACTTCCAGCAGATCCTTGATTGAGAATTCTTGTCAGTTGAGGTTGAACAGAAATCAGAAGTAGCACAAGGAGACAAACTCACACCACCCTTATTTAGTTTATTCATAGCTGACTTATCTTTTGAGTTGAAATGCAAGGCTCTAGATGTTATATTTAACGCTGATGACTTAGTACTTGGGAGCAATAGCCAATGCCAACTACAACAAAGTTTGAATAATCTCAACACGTATTGTAGCAGGATTTATTTGAAAACTAATGTAAACAAGACAAAATGCATAAAATTTAGAACAGGTGGCCGTTTAGCTGTCGATGAAAAATTCTATATATCGAAAAGAGAAGTTGAATTTACTAACACCTTTTGATATCTAGGTGTAATGTTTTCAAGCACGTTATCTCCCAGTCATCATCTAAAGCATCTAATGAATAAAGCTTATCAGTCAGTAGCTTCAATAAACCAAAAACTAAATCTACAGAAGGTCAACTTCAATTCAGCAAAACAAATCTACAATTCAGTTGTTTTTCCAGCCTCAACTTACGGATTAGAGACGTACGTCAATGAACTTTTTGAAATCGAAATAAAACAACATTACCGGAAAATTGAAACAGTTTTTTGGAAAAGTTGGTGCGGAGTAAGCAAATACACCTCAACCACAAGACTTTTAAACAAATTGATGTTTCATGATATACATAGATTAAAAGACTGCTCGCCAAAACACAGGGGAATGATTGCCAAGTTCTATGCCAATGGGATGCACAATAATTTTTGTTGTATGGAAGGTTGTTACCAATGGGAGAAAAACCTATGTGTGTCCGAATGAACGATTTTATCAACCAACCATGTTCTTTTTTGTAGTCACTTTTTAAATTTGGCACCTTTACAAAAGTTCTATAAACTCCTATACAATTAAATTTAATGTTTATTTTTGGACAATTTGCCAGTGTGATCTGATGCTTAATTCAATCTTCTTCTTCTTCTGCTGCTTTGATCTAAAAGGCAGACAAGATAACACTGAAGAATCTGACAATCGTCTTGTTTCCGAAATTGCAGAATCCCTGAAATTAAACATGAAACTTGAATGTCAAAGAATTGGCAAACAAAATACAGAAGGCAAACAGCTGCTTCGAATAAAGTGCGAGACAGAAAAAATGAAAAAGTACCTTCTAAAGAAAGCGAAGAGTTTAAAAGAAAACGAACGATTCAAGTACTTTTTTATACAACCCGATCTAACAAAAACCGAACGAGAAAATAGAAAGAAAATGGTGGCAGAGTTAAAAGAGAAAGGACTGCGGAATCCTTCCACCCATTTTCAAAATTAGAGGGAATCAAATCGTTGAAAACAAGATCGTGACAAACAATTTGTTTATGGAACGCGGAAGGTGCTAAAGGAACATCAACGTGCACAAGTGAAGCAATCGCAAGCAATATTTTACCCTTAACAGAATTATTCAGTGTAAAATCAGTTGAAATACCTGGTTTCACATGCTTCTGCACAAAGGCAATAAAGAGCGGGAAGGGGCGGCCACAAAGCGGCTCAGCAATTGCACTGAGTAAACAATTGAGAATTACATGCAATTCTCTTCATCAGAACAATAAATTATTAGCAGTGCAGATCAAAGAATTTAGTCTAATTATAATTGTAGCAACTTTTCCACCAAAAACCGATTTAGAGACAATATATCAAGCACTCACCGTAGCATTTCAATGCTGTTAAGGCAGAGCACGTATGATCCTGGGCGGCGACTTCAGTTGCAGACTCGACTCAACGGAAAGAGGCAGCTTACTCTGCGAAATGTTTATTAATTGGAATATTCATTGTGTTAACTACAATGAAGAAGTAACATATGAACTTCAGTGCGGTAAAACTTTTATCGATTTATTCTTCGTAAGCAAGGAACTCCTAGAACACTTTGAGATAAAGATCAACAATTCATCCCTAACAAAGCACGAGCCGGTTTCTTGCTGCTTTGATCTAAAACGCAGTCATGATATAGCGGAAAGCAGAACGAAGCAAATGCGTAAACTCGATGTTGAACAATTGAACGAACGAATGAAAAACGTTCAATATCCGCACGATAGCAACGCAATTGACACATCGTATGACGAGGTTGCCAAGGCCATTCATGAATCAGCAAGCGTTCAGCCTGAAAGAAAATCACCGAAATGGTTCAAACGAGAACCGTACCTTCTGCATAAGCAATTGAAAGCTGGATATAGACAGAGACATTAAGCAGCTCTGATTATTTTAAAAAGAAAAGAGCCATTCAGAAACTTTGCAGAAAACAGGAAATAATACATGAAATAGATCGCGAAAGTGTCATAATCAGAAAAGCGGAATCAGAAAGGCGAGAAAGGATTGAAAATTTCTGAAGTCAAAGAAAGTTTTAGCAAAATTATCCGGATTTACAATTCCAACTCAGGAATCATATTTCGGAGGTCTATTTAAAATAGAGGGCGAAAAATCAGATAAGCTTTTAGACGAGCAAACCTTAGGAAACCACGATTATTGTTTTTCGAACTGGAATTATACCGGACATTTGAATGATCCAATAACACGAAGAAATTACCCAGGAAGCTTCAAAGTTAAAAGCTGGTAAAGCTGCGGGCCCAGATGGAATAACCAACACTAGTATAAAATTAAGTTTTCAGCAAATGCAAAGATACGTATTCCATCTATTTAACCTCTGCTTTTCGTGCAGAATATACCCCGAGTTTGGAAGTTATCATTTATTAAACCACTGAACAAAAGCAAAAGGAGCAAAACAGAATCAAGTTCCTACAGAGGCATTAGCCCGTTATGTTGCATGTACAAGTTGTCCACGGGTATCATTTACCAGCGTTTGCGAACATGGGTCGAGCGAAATCAAACGTTGCCACCTAGTCAATATGGTTTCAGACGCAAACTGTCCACAATCGACAAAGTTTCGCACTTGGAAAAAGCAATCAAGCATAACATCAGCTGCAAGGGCAAACAATATGCCAGCTTCTTTGACTACGATAAAACTTTCGATATTGTATATAGGAACCTGCTGCTTAAAAAACTGATAAAAATGGGGCTCCATGGGAACATGCTACACACATTACAATCAGTGCTAAGATGCAACTTCCAGCAGATCCTTGATGGAGAATTCTTGTCAGTTGAGATTGAACAGAAATCAGGAGTAGCACAAGAAGACAAGCTCACACCACTCTTATTTAGTTTATTCATAGCTGACTTATAGTTTGAGTTGAAATGCAAAGCTCTAGATGTTATATTTAACGCCGATGACTTAGTACTTGGGAGCCACAGCCAATGAACTATTTGAAAATTAATGTAAACAAGACAAAATGCATAAAATTCAGAAGAGGTGGCCGTTTAGCTGTCGATGAAAAATTCTTTATATCGAAAAGAGAGGTTGAATTTACTAACACCTTTTGATATCTAGGTGTAATTTTTCAAGCATTTTATCTCCCAGTCATCATCTAAAGCATCTAATGAACGAAGACTAAATCTGCATAAAACTAACTTCAACTTAGCATAGCAACTCTTCAATTCAGTTGTTTTTCCAGCCTCAACTTACGGATTAGAGACGTACGTCGATGAATTTTTGAAATAGAAATAAAACAACATTACCGGAAAACAGAAGCCGTTTTTTGGAAAAATTGGCGTGGAGTAAGCAAGTAAACCTCAACCACAACGCTTTTAAAGAAATTGATGTTTCATGATATACACGGATTAAAAGACTGCCCGCCAAAACACAGAAGAATAATTGCCAAGTTCTATGCCTATGGATTATACAATAATTTTTGTTGTAGGGAAGGTTCTTAACAATGAGAGGAAAACCAATGTGTTTGCAGATTTTGCGAAAAAACTCTTTTATCAGCAGACCATATTTTTTATTGTAGTCACTTTTTAAACTTGACACCTTTCAAAAGTTCTATAAATTTTTAAACTCTCAAACAAATAAAATAAATGATTATTTCTGAATCTGTAAATGTTTTGGACTATTTGTCAGTGTGATCTGATGCTTAATTCAATCTTCTTCTTCTTCTGAAGAAGTAACATACGCTGCATACGACTATGTACATTGCATTGCATTTTGCTTTTCCTGTGATTTACATGTTGTATATGGTTTTTTACATTGCTTTGTATCTTACGCTTTGTTCTGTTATACTGTCTATATGGACGTAATTCATTTCTTTCTCTCTCTCTCTCTCGCTAAAGATTTAGAGACAATGCACGAACTGTAACAAACATTCCACACTTACTCACTAATGACATAAAGGGTGAAAACCCATGGTATATCCCCAAAGACTTTGTCACTACTACTACTACTACTACTACTACTACTACTACTACTACTACTACTACTACTACTACTACTACTACTACTACTACTACTACTACTACTACTACTACTACTGTTTCAACACTTTAATTCCAAATATGAAATAAAGGCACGGTTGGCAACAAATACAAATAAAACAAGAAGAGTTATTTGTTTGGTTATTCTGTGAAGTGCTGTACAACGAAATTGTTGAAGGCATTCTTTGACCCGGTTGCTGCTTTCTCCTGCAATCTGGTGAACGATACTTTGTTTCGTACACAGTCTCCTTCGATTTGACTCATCCACGTTTTCCGTTGCCCCCCAGGAGCGCGTCTAGCATGGACGTATTGATCGGGCGGGTCCCAATCGAAGGCACTGCGGGCTAATCTTCCTGGTTCCATTCTCTGGATGTGTCCGTACCATTTTATCCGTTTGAGCATGATCATCGTGGATAGTTGGGGCATTCGTGATCTTGACATAATTTCTTTGTTCGTTGCTTTCTCCAGATATGACACACGTAGAATTCTCCGAAGACAACCACAGTGGAAAATCTCAAGTTTTCTCTCCATTAATTTCGAAAGAGTCCAAGTCTCTGAGCTGTACAGCACGGCTGATAAAACGAGTGTTTTGTACAAATTGCACTTGAGGTGCACGCTGAGCTGCTTGCTCTTCCAGAGATTTTGGAAATTAGCAAACCGTTGTCTACCTTCTGCAAGTTTGCAATTGACTTCCTGCAGGTCTCCATGCTTGAGGCTGACATATGATCCGAGATACTTGAACGCTTCTATGTTTTCAAACTCGTTTCCGAGAACATCTCGTACTTTGCAGGAAAACACGCGTGTGGCAACTGCTTTAGGTTTGCCACAGTATCTCGATTGGTGAACTTTTCGGCCATTGACTGTTTTGAACTTTCTTTCACACTTGTCACAGGTAAGGCTCGCCTCTAGTTGCTTGAACTTTGACTTGTCGACGACATTCTTTGACAAAACGGCTTTGCAGAATCTTGTTTGGTGCACTTTGCGTCCGGTAACTGTACTGAATTGCCGCTGACAATTCTGACATCCTAAAGACTCTTGGTCAGCCACAACTGACCGACTCTCATTTTCTAGCGACTCTGAATCTGCTACCGCAGATTGTTGTTGTGAAGCTACCAACGCTGGCTTAGCCACCGCTAAGCTTTTCAATCTTAGCTTCCGGCCATCTTGTGTTTCGAACCAGCCCGCTTTCTTTTTCGTTCCCAGCAGCACCTCTGTGCTGCTGGTTAGTCGTGATTGGCTAGATGTCTCTGCCAGGAGTCCTAGTTTGCCTTTATGTGTTCCAGTGAGTATCTCCACGTTCTGTTGGATACTAGGCACTGCAACAACATTTGGGCTGTCGCATTTTACGCCCATATTCTTTGTTTTGGCCACATTAATCTTCAGACCAGCGGCTTCCGCAAGGGCCTCGATTCGATGTAGGTTTTCTTGCACCTCACTGTCTGAGACCACCACGAGAGCAACGTCATCAGCAAAATCTAAGTCAGCCACCAATCTCCCAATGTCTAATCCTCCATGCACCGAGTTAGCCAAAATGTAGTTGATGACAAGGCCGAATAGGATTGGGGACCACACATCACCCTGCCTAACGCCCGTTCTGACATCAAATAAGCGTCCTTTCTCACCTTCGGCTTTGACTCGACATTTGAATCCATCATAGCTGTTTCTTATGATGTTTATCACTTTTTGCGGAAGACCATAGTGTTTCATTATCTGGTACATCTGCTCACGATCGACAGAATCGAATGCCGCTCGAAAGTCTATGAAACAAAAACTAATATCCAATTGAAACGCCATTGGTTTCTCTATTATTTGACGCAGGGCAAAGAGTTGATCGGCGCATCCTCTGCTTTTTCTGAAGCCGCACTGCTCTTCCCTTAAGACGCGATCCACTGAATCTTTGCATCGATTGAGAATAACGGAAGCGAACACTTTGCCTGGTACTGACAATAGAGAGATCCCTCGGTGGTTCGAACACTCTGACCTCTTTCCTTTACTCTTGTATAATGGGACAATTTCTGCTACCTTCCAGTCATCGGGCAGAACTTCCGTCGACCAACACTTATCTATGATGTCCCAGAGCCACTCGACAATACCCTTGTGTGCTTTCAACATCTCACAGGAAATGTTATCGGGTCCACTTGCTTTGCCATTCTTCAACCTGCGGACAGCTTTAAGCACTTCTTCAAATCGAATTGGGCTCAGGTCAATCGACAAGCTTTCAGCTGCTTCTTCGGGATCCAATCTTGTACTGCAACTGGATGTTGAGGGATTCAGGAGTTGACTAAAATGTTCCGTCCAGCGTTCAAGTCGTTCCTCTTTCGTCCGTAAGTTGACGCCAGTGCTTGAAACTAATTTGGTCAACTGGGGACTCCAGTTTCGGCAAATCTGCTGTGATGCCCCAAAAACCTCCTTCAAGTTGCCTCTGTCCGCAAAGCTCTGCACTTCTTGGCCTTTGCGTTCAAGCCATGCCCGTTTGTCTGCACGTAGAGCTTTTCTGACTTCCTTACAGCAGTTTATGAACTCTAACAACGCCACCGCGCTGCTGTGTTTCTTCAACTGTAGATCAGCTCGTTTCCGGATAAGTTCCAGAGAATCTGGAGAAATCCAAGGTTTGTTCACTCGCTTGTCCGGAAGGAGGCATTTCACTGCTGCTTGGTTCAGGGCTTTTCGAAAATTGTCCCAAAACTGCTCTGTATTCTCGAAATCGCCGCTCTTATCAAGATGTAACTTGACCTCCTGCGTGAATAAATCACGCGTTGTTTCATCTTGCAGCTTTGCAGAACTGATTCTGGGCGTGAAACATGGCTTTTTAGACAAAAGTTTCATAGATACTTCCGCAATGGCCAGTTCATGATCGGTAATTGTGGTTTTCCCTCTTCTGGTCCTCACATTCGTCAGACATCCTCTGTATCTCTCTGCAAACAGAATGTGATCCAGCATCTTTTTCCGACAACTCGGATCGGGAGGGTTGTAGGTGTACCGATGCACTTGTCGATGCTGGAACCATGTACCACCTACGAGCAATTTGTGTGAAGTGCAAAATGATAACAACTTTTCCGAGTTTTCATTTTCTTCACCCATTCCAAACGGGCCTCTGCAGCTCATGGTGTCATTCAACTGGTGTCCAGGCTCTGCATTGAGGTCACCGATGACACAAATACGCTCCCTATGTTTGAAGCTGGAAACTAGGTCTGAAAGTTGACTCCAAAACAAATCCTTCTCTTGGAGACTAGCTTTATTCGTAGGTGCGTAGCAGACAACAACAGCTAGATTGGCTCTCCTCCGAGCCGCGAACTTGACGTAGCAAATACGTTCACTTAGAGCCACTTGTTCTACGATGCTGTTTATCAAGGACTTCTTTACAGCAACGCCCACTCCTCCTTGTCTCGACTTTACACCAGACAACCACGAGTCAGACAGGTAGAACTTGTGGTCTCCGAGATCAATTTCTTGCTCCTGCAATCTCGTCTCCTGCACTCCCAGAATATCCAAATTGTATTGCGCCAGATCCATTTTCAAAGCCTCTAAAGATCCGGCTTGGGTCAGTGTTCTGACGTTTAAAGTTGCAATTCTGAGTTGGTTCCTCGGGAGATTCTTAGCACCCCTTACCCGGGACTCGGGGCTATGGTTGATTGTACTCATTGCTTTGGTGTTTGAAGGCTGAGATAAGACTAGTTGCGCCACAAACTAGAAGACCAGTGCCTCGTTAGCTCGACCATGTGAGCGGAGAGCCGCAGCACATGACCTACCCCCAGGGGACACCACGTGGAGGTGAGGTTGGATTTTGTCCCCCACTACCACTACTACTACTATTACTACTACTACTACTACTACTACTACTACTACTACTACTACTACTACTACTACTACTACTACTACTACTACTACTACTACTACTACTACTACTACTACTACTACTACTACTACTACAACTACTACTACTACTACTACTACTACTACTACTACTACTACTACTACTACTATTATCATTATTGCATTAAAGATTTGCGTGTTGAAGGAGAACAGCGTTAAAATATGCTCAAATTACGTTAAAAATTACTTTCCATTATTGTTTACCATGTTTTGTGCAGAAATTTTTCCGTGACAACCATTCAAACTGTCATTACTAAACTCAATAGAGAGACCTGAAAACATTTTTTCCGCTTCAGCATCAGTGGGCATGCTCCTTTGGGTCTTTTTTTAGAACTACCGTGAAACGACTACCGCAATTCTTTAACTCCTTGTGCTTTTCATGTAAAAGTTGTCCCGTCTGTGAACACCATTTTGTGCGCATTTGGACACGGAGTGGATAGTCACTCGGTCGGAGAAGCCCCGCATTTTGGTACAGGTTTTTAATCTGGCTAGTCAGATGAGGTTTTAGGACGACATGTAATCAAACGGTGCACCCCTTTGGTTCTGATCAAAGACATCAGACTCTAGATGTGTCTGTGATCAGAATGCTGCTTTTTGTTGCCTCTTGACAGAGCCGACTTCTCTCTGTAAAAAAAACAAAAAATCAAAAAAAAATTCCACTCGAATTGGTCTCTGATCAGACTAATGTGCGCTTGAATCCACCTCTGATCAGACTATTCCCATCCTGAAGTGACTTCTGATCATACCATCCCCAGACCAAAGTGACCTCTGATCATACCATCCCCAGACCGAAGTGACCTCTGATCATACCATCCCCAGACCGAAGTGACCTCTGATCATACCATCCCCAGACCGAAGTGACCTCTGATCATACCATCCCCAGACCGAAGTGACCTCTGATCGTACTATTGTGCGCTGGAACCAAATCCCAGACCCTGTAATTTTGGTCTGGGAAAACACACCGTGTGCGTTGGACTTGGTCTGATCAGAGGTCACTTCCGGATGGCACCTCAACCTGGGTTTAGCAAGAAGATCAATGGCCGCATATAAGTCTTGAAAGCACAACATTGCTTGTTGGAACAAGATAATACGTAGAAATGCTTTGGGCTAAAGAAACCATCCAAGTGGCTAACAATTTCATCTTGTCGCTGGTACAATTACAAACCAAGAGAGCAACCGATTGAAGATCAAGAAACAATCGAAAAGGACTTAGATAAGGGTTTTTGGTTATTGTTTTAGTTGCTCACTAGGTCGAAACTAGCTCTGATCGTTAGTAACACCTATCGCCATCCCTGTTATTATTGTAAATAAGCCAGAAAATATCAGAAGAGGTTTTATTTTGGCAGCTATTTTCCAAACTGCACTTTTGACAACACTTCATTAACAGGTCGAATTTACTACAAAACCTCATTTAGTTACTATTATTATTTAGAGACGATCCATAAGTGGTCTTGGTAGATATAAAAGTATGTTTTTAAAGATTGTTGCGTCATCATATGATCATTCGTTTTTGCAAATTTTGTTGCGGGAAGACTTTACTTTGTGTTGCATCGGTACGTGCAACTATTAATTTGGGCGAGAAACCCAGGTCGAGGTGGCCAGACCGAAGTGACCCCTGATCAGACGAGTTTCGAGCGCACACATGTTCCCGGTGCGCTCGAATTACATGGTTTGGAAAAGGCTTCGAGCGCACTTTTGTCTGGACAATGGTCTGGAACTTGCCTGAACTACTACTACTACTACTACTACTACTACTACTACTACTACTACTACTACTACTACTACTACTACTACTACTACTACTACTACTACTACTACTACTACTACTACTACTACTACTACTACTACTACTACTACTACTACTACTACTACTACTACTACTACTACTACTACTACTACTACTACTACTACTACTACTACTACTACTACTACTACTACTACTACTACTACTACTACTACTACTACTACTACTACTACTACTACTACTACTACTACTACTACTACTACTACTACTACTACTACTACTACTACTACTACTACTACTACTACTACTACTACTACTACTACTACTACTACTACTACTACTACTACTACTACTACTACTACTACTACTACTACTACTACTACTACTACTACTACTACTACTACTACTACTACTACTACTACTACTACTACTACTACTACTACTACTACTACTACTACTACTACTACTACTACTACTACTACTACTACTACTACTACTACTACTACTACTACTACTACTACTACTACTACTACTACTACTACTACTACTACTACTACTACTACTACTACTACTACTACTACTACTACTACTACTACTACTACTACTACTACTACTACTACTACTACTACTACTACTACTACTACTACTACTACTACTACTACTACTACTACTACTACTACTACTACTACTACTACTACTACTACTACTACTACTACTACTACTACTACTACTACTACTGTTTGAACACTTAAATTCCATAAAGAAATAAAGGAACAATGACAATAAGTACAAACAAGTTAATAGAATGCATATAAGTTTGAGCTTATCTGGGTTTATTTAATCCAGGAAATGCTGTTCGACAAAACTGTTGAAGCGGGACTTAGACTCTCTTTTCGCTTTATGTCGTAAGGTGATGTAGCTCATGTTGTTCCTTGAGCAATCTTCATCAAGTTGATCCATCCAAGTCTTGCGTTGACATCCTGGAGCTCGTTTAGCATATCGATATTTTTCTGTTGGCTCCCAGGTGAAGGCTCGGAGCGCTAGACGATCGTCATTCATCCTCAGGATATGGCCAAACCATTTCAACCGTTTAATCATGATCATTGCAGAAAGTGTCGACATACGTGATCTAGCCAGTACTTCTTCATTTGTCACCCTCTCCAGATATGAAAAACATAGTATCCTTCGCAGACAACTGGTGTGAAAGCTCTCAAGTTTCCGTTGCGTTGATTTATTCATGGTCCACGTTTCAGAGCTATATAAGACCACTGATAACACGAGAGCTCTGTATAACTTGCATTTGAGGGGAATACTAAGTTGTTTGCTCTTCCAAAGCTTCTGAAAGCTCGCAAATCGCTGTCTCCCTTCCGCCAGCTTGACACTAATTTCCTTTAGGTCACCATGTTGCAAGCTAACGAAAGAACCGAGATAATTGAAAGCTTCTATGTTTTCGAACTCCACTCCATCTCGATCGTGGACATTGCAGGAGAAAATCCGAGATCTTCCAGCCTTTTCTCTGCCGCAGTATCGTGACTCGTGAATTCGTCGACCTTTCACAGATGCGAATTTACTTGTGCACTTCTGACAAGTGAGGCTTTTCTCTAGCCCAACAAACTTTGACGCGCTGTCTTCGCCCGTCTTCGAATTCTTAGACTTGCAGAATTTGGTTTCATGCACTTTGCAGCCTCTTGCAGTGTCGAAGCGACGTTTACAACCTGAACATACACAACTATCGTCATCAGAGACCGCAGATGATCTTTTATTCGCCGTAGACACTAGATCAGCAACCACTGACCTCTCGTCGCTGCTAACTGTCACAAGCTCAGCCTCCGCTGAACTCTTCAGTCTCACTTTCTCACCAGCTAGTGTCTCGAACCAGCCCGCATTCTTCTTCTTGCCCACCAGCACCTCTCTGCCAATGAGTAGTCGGGATTGGTTTTCGGCCTCAATGAGAGTCCCAAAACGGCCTTTGCGGCTACTTGTAAGAACTTCCACGTTCCTTTGAGCAATGGGTACACTGGCTCCGGGTTTTTCGCATTTAACACCCGTATTCTTTGTCTTCCCAACATTGATCATTGGGCCAACAGCCTCGGCTAAAGATTCAATTCTATGTAGATTTGCTTGAACTTCGGAATCAGAGACGCCCAATAGGGCAACATACTACTACTACTACTACTACTACTACTACTACTACTACTACTACTACTACTACTACTACTACTACTACTACTACTACTACTACTACTACTACTACTACTACTACTACTACTACTACTACTACTACTACTACTACTACTACTACTACTACTACTACTACTACTACTACTACTACTACTACTACTACTACTACTACTACTACTACTACTACTACTACTACTACTACTACTACTACTACTACTACTACTACTACTACTACTACTTCTACTACTACTACTACTACTACTACTACTTATACTATTTTTATTAACGTAACTGAGGCAAAGCACCATTTGATGCTATTTAGAGTCCACAATGAGGAAATCGTGTCCACTGACATGAAGCAATCTCACTGAATGGTATTTTATGATCACAGTAATCTATTTATTGTACTTTAAAATGCACAGTTATTTATGTTGCAGCAATTATTTTCTGAAGGTGGTACAACATTTATCTTTCGTTCAGAGAGATAAAACTGAAGGTAGCTTTGATAAAAATGTACCTAGCAAATAAATACTCGAGGCACCAAGATGGCATCAAAAGCATCAAGCAAAATGTTTCACTTATAATGAAAAACTTTTCTTATTGCAGATAAGGTCAGAAGAATTTATCCATTCCATAAACTACCTGGTAAAGGTTGTTGACAACGAACATTTTAGTCTGAAGTTTACTACTACTACTCTTCATTCTAAACAAAGCTCAAGCTGGTTTCTTGCTGCTTTGATCTAAAACGCAGACATGATATAGCGGAATGCAGAACGAAGCAATTGCGCAAATTCGATGTTTAACAATTGAACGAACGAATGAAAAGCTTTAAAAATCCGCACGATAGCAACGCTTTGGACACATCGTATGACGAATGCACCGAGGCCATTTATGAATCACCAACCGTTCGGCCTGAAAGAAAATCACCGAAACGGTTCAAAAGAGATGTGTACTTAATGCAGAAGTAGTTGAAAGTTGGATATAGACAGAGACACAAAGCAGATTCTGATTATTTTAAAAAAAAGAGCCTTTAAGAAACTTTGCATAAAACACAAAATGATGCATGCAATAGATCGCGAAAGTTTCATAATCAGAAAAACGGAATCGGAAACGCGAGACTTTTGGAAAATTCTGAAGTCAAAGAAAGTTTTAGCAAAGGTATCCGGAACTACGATTCCAACTTGGAAATCATATTTCGAAGGTCTATTTAAAGCTGAAGGCGAAATATCTGACAAACTTTTAGACGAGCAAACCTTAGGAAACCACGATTTTTTTTTCAAACTGGAAAAATACCGGACAGTTGAATGATCCAATAACACGAAGAAATTACTGAGGAAGCTTCAAAGTTAAAAGATGGTAAAGCAGCGGGCCCAGATGGAATAACCAACACTAGTGTTAAATTAGGTTTTCAGAAAATGCAAAGATACGTATGCCATCTTTTTAACCTCTGCTTTTCGGAGCATAATATACCCCGAGTTTGGAAGTTATCATATATTAAACCACTGAACAAAGGCAGAGGGAGCAATACAGAACCAAGTTCCTACAGAGGCATTAGCCCGTTATGTTGCATGTACAAGTTGTCCACGGGTATCATTTACCAGCGTTTGCGAACATGGGTCGAGCGAAATCAAACCTTACCACCTAGTCAATATGGTTTCAGACGCAAACTTCTACAATCGACACAGTTTCGCACTTGGCAGGAACCATTTGAAAATTATTTTAAACAAGTCAAAATGCATGAAATTCAGAAGAGGTGGCCGTTTAGCTGTCGATGAAAAATTCTTTATATCGGAAAGAGAGGTTGAATTTACTAACACTTTCTGTTATCTAGGTGTAATTTTTGCAAGCATTTTATCTCCCAGTCAACATCTAAAGCATCTAATGAACAAAGCCTATCAGTGAGTAGCTTCAATAAACCAAAAACTAAATCTGCATAAAGCCAACTTCAACTCAGCATAGCAATCTTCAATTCAAATGTTTTTCCAGCCTCAACTTACGGATTAGAGGCGTACGTCGATGAATTTTTTAAAATCGAAATAAAGCAACATTACCGGAAAATAGAAGCCGTTTTTTTGGAAAAGTTGGCGCGGAGTAATCAAATACACCTCAACCACAACGCTTTTAAACAAATTGATGTTTAATGATATACATGGAATAAAGGACTGCCCGCCAAAACACAGGAGAGTAATTGCCAAGTTCTATGCCAATGGACTGCACAATAATTTTTGTTGTATTGAAGGTTGTTACCAATGGGAGAAAAACCTATGTGTGTGCAGATTTTGCGAAAGAACTCTTTTATCAACCGACCATAATTTTTATTGTAGTCACTTTTTAAACTTGACACCTTTCAAAAGTTCTATAAATTTTTAAACTCTCAAACAAATAAAATTAATGCTTATTTCTGAATCTGTAAATGTTTTGGACTATTTGTCAGTGTGATCTGATGCTTAATTCAATCTTCTTCTTCTTCTAAAGAAGTAACATACGCTGCATACGACTATGTACATTGCATTGCATTTTGCTTTGCCTGTGATTTACATGTTGTATATGGTTTTTTTACATTGCTTTGTATCTTACGCTTTGTTCTGTTACACTGTCTATATGGACGTAATTCATTTCTTTCTCTCTCTCTCTCTCTCTCTCGCTTAAGAGACAAAATATCAAGTACTTATCAAAGCATTTCAATGCTGTCAAGGCAGAGCACGTATGATCCTGGGCGGTGACTTCAATTGCAGACTCGACTCAGCGAAAAGAGGCAACTTACTCTACGAATTTTTAATTAATAGGAATCTTCATTGTGTTAACGACAATGGAGAAATAACATACGGATTTCAGTGAGGTAAAAGTGTTATCGATTTATTTTTCGTAAGCAGGGAACTCTTAGAACACTTTAACGAAACAAAGATCAAAAAACAATCAGTGGTCAAAATGAACGAAGTCGCTGTCAAACCTGTTAAAGTTCAAAAAGACCTTGGTGTCCTAATCTCGGACGACCTCTCCTTGAAAGAAAACTGTAACCTGCGTCGAACTAAACCTCTGAAATCATTGTGGTTCCTCAAGCGTAGCATTTCCTTCAAGTCAACAACTAAATACAAACTAAACGCATACACAGAATATGTGGTACCCGTGATATTGTACGCATGTGAGGTCTGGTACCTCACCAAAACAGACTTGTCAAACATCGAAAGAATACAGAAAACTGCAACACAGTGGATTCTAAACAGAACAATTCCCTGTAAAAAAGACTCAACGAACTCAACTTATTGTCACTCTCAATGTACTTCGAACTCCACAGTCTCCTACTGTTCTGCGCTATCACTGACGACAAGTTTGACATAAAACCGTCAGACTACATATCACGTAATTCCAAATAACGAACCAGACAAGGCTCCAACTCCAGCTTCAACATTCCTAAAACCAGACTCAAAAAGACCGACGACAACTGTTGTACACGAAACGGAATACTGCACAACATTTTGAGTAAACATATTGACCTAAAAACGAAAAAAAACAGAAAAGCACGAATAACTCAGCAATTTTGGAAATTATTTGAAAAGTTCAACGAAGCCAATCTTTGTACCTGGGGGATACTCTGGCAATGCACGAACTGTAACCAACATTCCACACTTACTCACTAATGTTATAAAGGGTGAAAACCCATGGTATATCCCTAAAGACTTTGGTACTAAGACTACTACTACTACTACTACTACTACTACTACTACTA
Organism: Convolutriloba macropyga; assembly: GCF_964194025.1. Classification (NCBI taxonomy): domain Eukaryota; kingdom Metazoa; phylum Xenacoelomorpha; order Acoela; family Convolutidae; genus Convolutriloba; species Convolutriloba macropyga. The sequence goes on along the minus strand of NC_134468.1, from coordinate 24,245,905 downwards.
CTACTACTACTACTACTACTAATACTACTACTACTACTACTACTACTACTATTACTACTACTACTACTACTACTACTACTACTACTACAACAACTACTACTACTACTACTACTACTACTACTACTACTACTACTACTACTACTACTTATACTATTTTTATTAACGTAACTGAGGCAAAGCACCATTTGATGCTATTTAGAGTCCACAATGAGGAAATCGTGTCCACTGACATGAAGCCATCTCACTAAATGGTATTTTATGATCACAGTAATCTATTTATTGTACTTTAAAATGCACAGTTATTTATGTTGCAGCAATTATTTTCTGAAGGTGGTACAACATTTATCTTTCGTTCAGAGAGATAAAACTGAAGCTAGCTTTGATAAAAATGTACCTAGCAATTAAATACTCGAGGCACCAAGATGGCATCAAAAGCATCAAGAAAAATGTTTCACTTATAATGAAAAACTTTTCTTATTGCAGATAAGGTCAGAAGAATTTATCCATTCCATAAACTACCTGGTAAAGGTTGTTGACAAGTAAACATTTTAGTCTGAAATTTACTACTACTACTCTTCAATCTAAACAAAGCTCAAGCCGGATTCTTGCTGCTTTGATCTAAAACAAGACATGATTTAGCGGAAAGCAGAACGAAGCAATTGAGCAAATTCGATGTTGAACAATTGAACGAACGAATGAAAAGCTTTCAGAATCCGCACGATAGCAACCCTTTGGACACATCGTATGACAAATGCACCGAGGCCATTCATGAATCACCAACCGTTCGGCCTGAAAGAAAATCACCGAAACGGTTCAAAAGAGATGTGTACTTAATGCAGAAGTAGTTGAAAGCTGGATATAGACAGAGACACAAAGCAGATTCTGATTATTTTTTAAAAAAGAGCCTTTAAAAAACTTTGCATAAAACACAAAATGATGCATGAAATAGATCGCGAAAGTTTCATAATCAGAAAAACGGAATCAGAAACGCGAGACTTTTGGAAAAATCTGAAGTCAAAGAAAGTTTTAGCAAAAGTATCCGGAACTACAATTCCAACTTGGGAATCATAATTCGAAGGTCTATTTAAAGCTGAGGGTGAAATATCTGATAAACTTTTAGACGAGCAAACCTTAGGAAACCACGATTTTTGTTTTTCAAACTGGAAATATACCGGACATTTGAATGAACCAATAACCCGAAGAAATTACTGAGGAAGCTTCAAAGTTAAAAGATGGTAAAGCAGCGGGCCCAGATGGAATAACCAACACTAGTGTTAAATTAGGTTTTCAGAAAATGCAAAGACACGTATTCCATCTGTTTAACCTCTGCTTTTCGGAGCATAATATACCTCGAGTTTGGAAGTTATCATATTTTAAACCACTGAACAAAGGCAAAGGGAGCAAAACAGAACCAAGTTCCTACAGAGGCATTAGCTTGTTAAGTTGCATGTACAAGTTGTTCACGGGTATCATTTACCAGCGTTTGCGAACATGGGTTGAGCGAAATCAAGTTTTACCACCTTGTCAATACGTTTTCAGACGCAAAGTGTCCACAATCGACGCAGTTTCGCACTTGAAAAAAGCAATCAAGCATAACATCAGCTGCAATGGCAAATAATATACCTGCTTCATTGACTACGAAAAAGCTTTCGATTTCGTAAATAGGAACCTGCTGCTTACAAAACTGATAAAAATGGGGCTCCACAGGAACATGCTACACACAATACAATCAGTACTAAAATGCAACTTGCAGCAGATCCTTGATGGAGAATTCTTGCCAAATGAGATTGAACAGAAATCAAGAGTAGCACAAGGAGACAAACTCTCACCACTCTTATTTAGTTTATTCATAGCTGACTTATATTTTGAGTTGAAATGCAAGTCTCTAGATGTTGTATTTCACTGCTTTTAGTATATTCTAGATGTTATATTTTTACTAGATTTAGTACTTGTGAGCCAATGCCAACTACAACAAAGTCTGAATAAATAGTACACGTATTTTAGCAGGAATTATTTGAAAGTTAATGTAAACAAGACAAAATGCATAAAAATAGAAGTGGCCGTTTAGCTATCGATGAAAAATTTTATGTATCGAAAAGAGAAGTTGAATTTACTAACACCTTTTGATATCTAGGTGTAATGTTTTCAAGCACGTTATCTCCCAGTCATCATCTAAAGCATCTAATGAACAAAGCTTATCAGCCAGTAGCTTCAATAAACCAAAAACTAAATCCACAGAAGGTCAACTTCAATTCAGCAAAACAACTCTACAATTCAGTTGTTTTTCCAGCCTCAACTTACGGATTAGAGACGTACGTCAATGAACTTTTTGAAACCGAAATAAAGCAACATTAGCGGAAAATTGAAACCATTTTTTGGAAAAGTTGGTGCGGAGTAAGCAAATACACCTCAACCACAAGGCTTTTAAACAAATTGATGTTTCATGATATACATGGATTAAGACTGCTCGCCAAAATACAGGGGAATAATTGCCAAGTTCTATGCCAATGGACTGCACAATAATTTGTGTTGTATGGAAAGTTGTTACCAATGGGAGAAAAACCTATGTGCGTGCGAATGAACGATTTTATCAACCAACCATGTTCTTTTTTGTATAGTCACTTTTTAAACTTGACACCTTTACAAAAGTTCTATAAACTCTTAAACAATTAGATTTATTGTTTATTTTCTGAATCTGTAAATAATTTGGACAATTTGTCAATGTGATCTGATGCTTAATTCAATCTTCTTCTTCTTCTTAAAGAAATTTTGTATTGTGAACCAATCCATAGTAATCAAGATTTTTTCAGGCATTGTCATCGCTGCCTTAGGTGAGACGTTGACGATGGGTGATTTCCTCAGTGTCGATAAAAGAGCCGAGATATTTCAGGTTTAGAGGACTGTTTCGATCTGATACAAAGGTTCTGGTCTCTGTTTTTGTGTGGTTCACTGTCAAACCGGCTCCTTTTAGGTTGATGGCATCGTCATTAATCTTTTGGTCCAGAATTTCGATGTGTCGCCCATATATGCGATGTCGCCATATTGTAAGGTGGTCATGGGGAGACACAGGTCACCCGAGACGGGAATCATAGGGTTATAGTAATTGTGATCACGCTCCTCTGAAGAAAGCCCCAGCTAAGATGTTGGACAGCTATAAAATGAATAGGATGGGGCTGAGCGCCTTTGCTGGTTTTGAAGGTTTCACTGTGAGTTTTAGAACTGATCATGAAAAATAACGAAATTCATAACCTAGATCACATATGGAAATCGCTAATCGAACCTATCTCCCTCTACAACAGCGATGTTGGCGCCAACATTGAACAGAAGCAAGAGCCATCAGACAGAGAGAATTAACATTTGAAACTAGAAAACCGTAGAATCTGTCAAAACACAATAATGACTGAAAATTTTACAAGCTGGGACTCCAAAGTTGACTACCCCCCCCCCCCCCCAATTTTCTGAAGAGAAAGCCTCAGCAACCAACGGTCTCAGAACCATGGACCCCACGATCGCTCTTGCATCAGACCCACAAAGGTGGCTATTATCACTTGTTTGATGCAAAACTGCAAATTTTGGAATTATTCTGTTTTGACACCTCCAGGTTAGTGAGCTTATATTTTTACGCCCCCAGATGAGAACCATGCCGGCGTGAAGCTCATGAATCAAGCATTGATATTTCGGTTCTGCTGCGATTTTTGAAGAGCAGCAATTTTTTGTTCACTGACCCGGACTTCAACACGAACAGCAACGAACTTTCGGGTCTTTCCCATTATAGCCCCCATCTTTGTGGTCAGATAACCTATAGGCCCCCTATCATGATAATTATACCATAATGCAGGGGCTATAGTTTTATGGGGGGGGGGCTATAATCTGAAAGACCCGATCTTCAATTCAATTTGGTGGACCAGAACGAAAACTTTACGATGGCTGGAAAGAGCACCGATAGGCTTTGGAAAACGACCGACTAGAAAAAGTCAAGCCAACTCAAGAGACCAGAAAGTAAGCAAACTGAATTGCTCAAAAAAATTTGACAGACAGCTTGCTGATGTGAAAAGTCACATGGCTCACAACAAAACAGTGTCTGCAGAAAGAATATATATTTGTTTCCTTGGGACTTACGATGAGGTCGAGAAAAACAGACAGCAACATAAGTAACTCCCGAGGCCCAAGTATTTTGAAAGATTCGATGCCGACACCCAACAAAAATTGGGCGAAATGAAGAAGACACTCAATTTATTTCTTGAACAAATATCAAAACTTGGGGAAACCGAAACCCTACGCAGCTGCATTTTTAGTTTTAAACCATCGAGGCGACATCTTGCGACTTTAGACAATGACGAAAAAAAGTATATCATTCTATAGGGATGCAAAAAGATTCGAAGAAAAGTTGTGAACAGAAAATTTAGACAACTCCCGCAGCAAGCAATTATTGTTTAGCAAACTGCGACAGCTGGTAATGAAATTAGATTCAACCGTTACATATTGTGAAGTCAAATATAGCTACGGATTGGTTTACGGCTTTAAAAGAGAATGAAGTCATCATTGAAGAGTGCCAAAAAAGTACATGCAAACAGCAGAGAGAAAAACTCAAACACTGTTGGTGCCATCCACATTGGTTGTTGATAATAACCCAAACAAGACCGTAATTGATTCAGGAAGTTGAGTGGTACAAGATGTCAAAAGAATTTGAGTTGTCTTCCTGGCATTTTGCTACCCAAGTGTTGTCAACTCGCAATCATCGAGATGGTGAGAGATTAAGGAAGTGAAGCTCGCAAACGTAAGAGCCATGACAGAAGCACAACAACGGCAGCAAGAGCGGATGTTAGAGTTAGAGCAGGAGCGTGATCAAATACAGCTACGTCAACGAAATGAAGAATTGCAACAACAAGGAAACGAACTACTGCGACAGTATGAGTGAGACATCGAAATTGAACTAAGGAAAGTTGGATCCGACCAACAGCAAATTGAACTGAAAGAACGCCTGGAAAGTGAACTGATAAATGGAATCTCAAGATCATAGGGGTTGCAAGCAGACTACTTAGAAAATGTTGGATCAAGACGCAAGCTAGGAAGAAGGGTATGTTGGGCAGATATAGTGGCCTAAAAGAATGGCCATAGACGGACTCTATCTCCTAATGTTGTGACCAACCCTACTAGGAATGCCACACAAGACAAGAATGGAAAACATTTCAGCGCCTGTTCGAAAACTACCCCGCTGTATCAAACGGGTGTAGGACTTTTCTCAACGCAACGGCAAGATTTGAGTTTTTCAGAAAACCCGAAATCTCTATATCAACTAGGGTGACAAAACCACAGACGTTTTGGCCCAAGACGACATTCCAGCAGCAAAAAATGTCAGCGTTCCTGAACAGACAGACACGTCAAAATCCCAAGCACAATTCTTGTAACAGATGGATGGAAAGCCAGAACCGAACAACCGTCAGCCAAACTACCCAAATAATAAAATAGTAACCGAGTAGTGATCCAAGAGAAAACTCAAGTCAAAGGAGTTTTCAGGCAACCCTTTGGAGTGGCTCGAGCTAGTAGAACTCTTTGATGTCATTGCGCATCAAAATCAGCTAAGCGATACCGGAAAGATGCCGTACCTGAAAATTAGCCTCCTTGATCTGACAAAAGCGGCAATATCGTGATAGGGTTTCAGCTCACAGGCAAATTATCAATTCTGGGACATTTTCTGCAAAAAGTTTGGCTGTTCGAGAGTCATTGTGGAATCTTAACTTGTGAAGATATACAGTCACGCCCCAGTTAGACAGGACGGCTGGAGGGGCAATATTAGTTTTGCAAACGTAGTCACAAAGATAAATAACGTTTGGAATTGGCTTGTATTTAAACATGATCTGGAATTGAAGAGAGTTCTGAGTTTAGCAGTTTAGCAACCAGAAAATTTTCTCCTCAGATTGAAAAGCAGTGGCCACAACACCTACAGGATCATCGGCTACCGGCAGCAAACTTGATTATATTCAAAGAATAGAATCAACAGCTTTCATACATGAAGATTTTTTTTGCCCCGCCAAACTCCAAGTTTCAAAGCCGAGAAAAACCAAAATTTCGCATCCAACAAAACCATCGTACTTTTGCATCCGACGCTGATGACTCAACGAAACCAAGGAATTCAGAATGTCCATTCAAATCCATCTGCAGTTACGAGAATTGGAAATCAATGAAGGTGAATGAGCGACAAAAACATGCGCAGAAGTTTAAAGTCTGTTTCAATAGCCTGAGATCTGGCCGTCGGTCAAAAGATTACAAGAGCAGAATTTGCAGCGTGCTCAATTGTGCACGACAACACAAAAAAAAATTTGCGTCGTGACTGCTCAAAGACGGAGGCTGCAAAAGGTGCCTCAGATGCTACGACAGCAGTAGACAAAAAAATCACTTAAGAAGGACTCCCTGTAGTGCTCATTAAACTAATGAATAGTCTAATAAACTAACTAATCTAAGCCTCGGCGTGCTGGCATTGTGTATTACCGTACCCTCAATTTCATTTTTGGATACGTCAATCGTATCTACATTGCACCTGCATGCCAAAAAGCGCCTTTACGCGGAATCCACGTATCACAAAAAGAAAATAGTGTTGAAAGCGGTTTCATCACACGAGAAATTTCAACCCTTTAAAAAATTCAATTTTAAGTTCAAAAACGAATGAAGTTGTGTGACCAGATTGTATATCTGCGAGGTTTGAAAGATCGCTACCCTCATTTGAGGAATTTGCCAAACCAGAGCTACAATCTAGATGAAGTTCAAGTAATCATTGCACAAGAATGCTACGACATCCATTGCCCGTTAGAATTCAAGGAGTCGGACGAATAAACTGCACCGCGGGCAATGAAATCTAAAATAATTTTGGCCTTAAATGGTCCCCTACCAGCGCAGCAAGCAGCAACTTCTGTCACAACAGCAACCTTAATATCGAAGGACAAGTTAGCACGCTATTTGAGTAAGTGGTGGGACATCGACTTCTACGCCTCACGCTATGATGGCACTGGTCATTTGAGAGACAAACAGAGAGCAATCAGGACATTGGAGCACACGATTCGATTCATCAGCGAAATATATGAAGTTGAAATTCGGTGATGAGAAGACGATGTGAATTTATCAAATATTTTCTACTCTGCAATGGGTCCTTAGAACGACGACTGGAGAAAGATTATAAGTTACAAAAGCGTAATCAAGAAACCATTGACACTGATGTCATAGCTAACTATGTCCCCAAAAATGAACAAGATGAATTGAAGGAAACCAGAGACGAGCTTCAATGGTATTTGCCACAGCATCCTGTCATCGACCCTCCTCAACACGAAAAGTTAAGAAGATTGTGCAACGCAACAGCAAAATAACAAGTTGTAGCCCTCAGTGACAAAAATTTTTCTAGACCAGAACTGTTGCAGAGTCTGATTTGATTTTTTTTGCTTCTACGAACACCAAATTTTGCTTTCAGCTGACAAAGAAGCAGTGTTTCTTCAAGCTGCTGTCCCAAGCGATGGCAACCGATGTTTACAATTTCTCTGGCGAGAAGATCTAGAGCGTAGCAGCAGATAGAAATATACGATTATGCACGGCACAACTTTGGGGATGAGAGCTCGCCAACTTCGGCAAATGACGCTTTGCATCATGTGGCAAAGATAACGCAAAAGAGGACGAAAATCTTATCAAAGCTGTGCAGCAAACTTTCTATATGGACGACTTTCTAAAGTTTGTCAGAACACTCCAATTAACAATTGAAATCTAACTAAAAAATTCGAAAAATCCTCAGCAAAGGTTCATTTTTTTGGCAAAACGGATGACAATTGACGAAGAAATCAAGTCATAGATCCCATAGACTGATAGATCAAAAAAAGGTTGTTGAATTTTTTGAAGCCAAACCACAATCATCCTCAATCAATAGACTAAGCTGGAATGAAGACACAGACAGTCTCAGAGTCTATCGTGGAACTGAGCCAGAAGTTCCGGCGAAAAAAACTCAGAGAATTGTATTATCCTTTGTCCCAGCATTGTTCTAACCACTTGGGATATGTTCAGCCTTCACCATAAGAATTCAGTTTCTTCACAAAAGCATTTTGGCAGCAATGACACAAGCGCTGGATAAAGAGTATTCAGCCAAACACTCAAAACTTTTCCATGATTTGTGCTGTGATTTGAGAGAAATAATGACGAAGCCGATTAATCGACTTTATTTTGAAAAAAGATAAACAAATTTGAATCTCCACATTTTCACAGACGTATCATAAGAAGCAATGTGCATCTTGGCATATCTACAAGACGAAGCAACATTAAAACTTGCCTCTGTGATAGGAAAATGCCTTGTAGGACCTATCAGACACAACGATTCGGCAGTAAAAACTTCAAGCTGGAGTCTACTGAGTTCGTCTCAGGAGGCAGATATTGAGAGAACATGCTGTAAAAAATGACAAAATCTATCATTGGACAGATTCATTTACGGTGTTATAGTGGTTCGGTTCAGCACAATAAAAAACAATTGTGTGTTGCCAACAGGGCGGCAGAAATACTGGAAAACTCTTCCATGGATCAATGGAGACATGTCAAAGGCACTGAAAACAACGAAGATGTTGGCACAAGGCGGATGGCCATCGAAGGTCTGAAGATGTTCGGGTGGTTAAAGGGGCCGGCATGGCTCAGGACAGATGGCGAAAGGCGGCTAAAGCCATGGTCACAAGAAAATGAAGTTGAAGCTGATCAAGCTACCAGTACTGTAGCCACAGAAAATTAATCAGACCAACTATTTGGTTGGAAAAAATATTGTAGCCTCAACAAAATTAGAAACTTCTTTGCATATTGCATGAGGTTCAAAACAAAGCGAAGGGATATCTCAAATAGGATGAGATTAACCAAGCGGGGCATTTTTTTCATTTGTTCAAAACGAAAGCTTGCCATATGTTTTAAAGTCGAAAGAAACAGTAGAGAAATCTCAAAACGTTAAAAATTGCCAAATTATCACGCTTTATAGAGGATGGTGGAATAATTAGAATGACAGGTTGACTCCAATCACGATTACAATTTCAAACAACCAATAATGTTGACAGCAAAGCATTCAGTTAGTTTTACGACTTCTGTTGGAGAAGGCACATGGGGATAACCTACACAATGGCAGAGAATGCGTACGAAACATGCTCCAACAGGGGTACTGTGTCATTGGATTGAAAAATGCGTTACCAAAAAACGAAAAACGAGATGTATCTAACGCAGACATTGGAACGCCAACCTAATCCACCCATCGATGGCAGACTTACCGCGAGAACGACTTGTTGAACAGATGTTCCCATTCGTCCATAGCGGAATTGATTACATTGGAAGGCTTGAAGTCAAGTTCCTACGACGTACCTTGAAGAGATGGTGCTCCTCTTCACCTGTCTAACAACGAGAGCAGTACACATCCTGACAGCACTAAGTGACGACCCAGAATATTTGACGTCGTTTACACAAAATCACTTCCTGTTAGGACGGGAGAATGCGAGTAGAAAATTCATGCCACTCAGAGAGCGCTACCAGGATTTGTAAAATTTCTTTCAACACGATTCTAGCATATGCCGACATGATTTGGAAAAAATGGACTCGTGATTATCTTCCACAATTAAACCAGAGATCGAAGTGGTCAAATGAACATGTGCCAAACCTGAAGAAATTCGATTTTTTGTTGCTAATAGAAGACTCTGTGAAACGCTGTGAGAACAAGTTGGGACGAATCATTGAAATCTTCACTGGCAACAATGGTGTGGTGCAGTCATCGAGACTCAAAATGGCACATGGAGAGATAAACCGGCCAGTCGTGAAGATAGCACCAGTATTTTGGGATGGTGCTTCCGAGATTGCAAAAAGGGCCGGCGATATTGGTGCCACCATTGAACAGAAGCAGTAGCACAAAAGGACTATAACTGAAAATTTTACAGATTCGATCTCCAATGTTGTCCACCCCCCCACCCCAATTTTTTGAAGGGAAAACTTCGGCAACCAATGGTTTTAGCATTTGGTTAGGTCAACCACTAAGCTACCCATGGACGCCACACACGCTCTTCGGTCAGGCCCACAAGTGTGGCTGTAAACACTTATTTGATGCAAAAGTGCTCTTTTTCATATATTTCTGAATTACTTCTGAATTTCCTTATAGTTAGTTTTCTGAACTCTTAGCTTTTTGTTTATGGACAAATGCCATATATTCAAAGCATCTAGTGCTACGTTAAAACCATCCGTGATCATGTCCATAAAACTTATTAAAATTATTTCAGTAACTTAACATTTTTAGTGTAAATATTTACTTAAATCACTTTACTTGATTAAACAATCAGCAACGGGTTACGATGATGTTATGAATGATATTTACATTATTAGTTACTTCATCCCGTTTATTTGGATAGTGAACTTGTATCATATTCAGAACCATCAGAAACTGATACCAAGAGCAGTGGGCGCTCATAATAGCATACAAGTTGATTTTTCATAAAATTCAGTCTTTTATGTTAAGTTGTTGGATCTTAAGCTCTTTTGAGTTTTAAGTTAGTTGAACTTTCTTATAAGAATGTAGCAACTATACTACCATTTGACTGAAGCCTTAAGAGCTTCAGCACTGGATTGAATACAATTTATCACTAAGGATATTCTTAACTTTAATCAACAAATTAAAGTTACAGTCCATTAATACAACCGGCGACTAATATTTCGACAGGATTGTCAATTGGAAGCCAGAGAAGAACCAGGCCGAAGTCAAACACGAGAACCAGGATGTGATATTTTGGTTCCGCTGAGATTCAATAGCTGCAACAAGCGAAATTTGTTCCTTGACCAAAGCCCGAGAACAGAAAATTGAAGTACTTCGAAAAAAATTCCTCCGAACACTCCTATCAATACGCATATTGGACCGTGTGAGAAATGAAGACCTCTATAAAAAGCTTACAAATTTTTTCTGCACAACTAGGTCTCTCGTATTGCATGACATCAATAATCAGAAGAAAATTTGATCAACTGTTAATTTTGTGAAGCATCTACTTCATCAGAACGTCAATCACTCCAGTACACATTTTTTTAAAAAGAAAAAACACAATTTCACTCTTTTTTGCACTTAAATGTTGAACCAAACAAAAGTTTTTGTGAATGTTGTTTAGTGCAAATACGATTTGAATGAATTCGCCAGTAGGATCTTAAGTTTAATTCAAAGTTCTATTTTTTTCAAAAACTTTTTCACAAACGATCCGATCTATTTCAACTAAAGATAAGTAAATTTTACCTAACACTTGAAGAATTTTTTTCTGATAACCGATGCACATATATTGATTACACAAAAACGAATTTTTCAGAAGAAACTTTTGCAAAAAGTTTTTTGTTAATTTGTATAACATCAATCAGAATCATTTAGAAAATTACTTTTTTTCCTAATTCGTGATACTTTACTTTGATTTCAACTAGATAGTCTGTTGATGCCATAGGATGCCGACGCAAAAACAATTGGGCTCAAGAGAAGATTCACCGAATATAACAATTTCTCTGCATGTTCAATTTCTGGATAAATTTTGCAACGGTTTGATGATTTTCATTGACTTTATGTCTTATGTGGTTTCTAGGCGACCAATGGTTAAAAAATAGTTCCTAAAAAGCAGAAAAAGTAAGAATTTTTGATTGCAATTCTTGATAGCAAAAAACTTTGTTGTCTTCTGCCAAAAAATTTTTTGACTGAATTTGATGGCTTCTGTCTTTGCGGTGTCAAATTTTACGTATTTCTCGAGACATTTCCTCCAGAAATAAAATTTCTTCATTCGATAATTTCCACAACTCTTTTTTAGTGGAATATGTTTTTATAATTGCACAATTTTGATTGATCCAATACATTTTTTTAATCTGTTTTACTTTTTAATCTGGACGTTCGCTTCATTTTAAAATAAACACGATCCTTCTTGGAACATTCATTTCTTTGCGTAGCAAATACAGCAATTAATTCAACCTGTTTGCGATCTCCTTTTGACAAAGGCGTCTGCTATGATTCATTGTTCCGACCCCACTTGTGGGGGGGAGGAACTATATACTCAAATGGGTTTTTTTTTTGTTCCGTGAATTTTGGCCGACCGATATATTCATCGTAGAGAAATGTGCGTGGTATCATTAAAAAGCTCGTCCAGCGTAGAAATCGAAATAAAAAAGATTTTTTTGAATTTCGTTTTTTTCGAGGAGTTATCGAGTTTTAAAGTTTCATGTGAACACTGGATATTTGGTTCACTTTTGTTCACTTTTACCGTAATTTTCGTTCGAATTAACGTTTTTTCTACGAAAAATTTAATTCAAAACTAGATTTCACGCCAAAAAGCAAATCAATTTTAGGTTTTTAATAGACGAAAGGAGATAATAAAGACTAGTTCTAGTCTTAGAGGGAAGTTTAATATATAAAAAAAATTCGAATTAGGTTTGGGAGCTCTTTTTTTAGAAAATTTTGCAATTTTTTTTGTTTTTTCAAGTCACCTAGAGACTACTAGACACTTTTAATATCAAAGTTCCGTTAATGATGAACCTCTTTTACAATCAACTGAAGCCCAATGAACAAAAAATTTGTTTCGAAGGGATCGCTCATGTTTTTTTGGACTCGTATCTCAAATTTCGTAATTTCAAATGAAATTTTGATTTATTTTTTGAGGTTTTACTAAAGTTTTATAATCCTATGGCAAACAATTGTTGACTAAAGGTGCAATAGATTTGCTTATGAGCAATAAGTGAACCTATCTAGTGCTGTGAGTGGACAGCTAATGGCTGTTAAGACTTTGAAAATAAATTTTCGAAAGTTTTTTAAAATTAGTAAATCATAAACTTATTTTTGTGGACTGTAAGTTCGTCTCAGTAAAAACAGGATTGAACTCCTTCATACCACTGCAACATAAGTAAATCTCATTGGCGGCTTTATCAAATAACTATTGGTTATACGTCTTCAATGCCACAAGATTTCAATTTTTTTAAAAAAATTTTTGAACATTTCGTTTTATTGGTTCATTTTGAAATCTTATCACGTCATCCTAATATTGATGGCTACATCTGCCTTTAGTGAAGACGTCCAAAGGATCATAGATAAAATTTTCTGAGAAAAAAATATGGTTTAAATGGCTTCAACACTTTCTTCTCTCATTTTTAACGCCAACCTAATCCACCCATCGATGGCAGACTTACCGCGAGAACGACTTGTTGAACAGATGTTCCCATTCGTCCATAGCGGAATTGATTACATTGGAAGGCTTGAAGTCAAGTTCCTACGACGTACCTTGAAGAGATGGTGCTCCTCTTCACCTGTCTAACAACGAGAGCAGTACACATCCTGACAGCACAAAGTGACGACCCAGAATATTTGACGTCGTTTACACAAAATCACTTCCTGTTAGGACGGGAGACTGCGAGTAGAAAATTCATGCCACTCAGAGAGCGCTACCAGGATTTGTAAAATTTCTTTCAACACGATTCTAGCATATGCCGACATGATTTGGAAAAAATGGACTCGTGATTATCTTCCACAATTAAACCAGAGATCGAAGTGGTCAAATGAACATGTGCCAAACCTGAAGAAATTCGATTTTTTGTTGCTAATAGAAGACTCTGTGAAACGCTGTGAGAACAAGTTGGGACGAATCAATGAAATCTTCACTGGCAACAATGGTGTGGTGCAGTCATCGAGACTCAAAATGGCACATGGAGAGATAAACCGGCCAGTCGTGAAGATAGCGCCAGTATTTTGGGATGGTGCTTCCCAGATTGCAAAAAGGGCCGGCGATGATGGTGCCACCATTGAACAGAAGCAGTAGCACAAAAGGACTATAACTGAAAATTTTACAGATTCGATCTCCAATGTTGTCCACCCCCCCCCACCCCAATTTTTTGAAGGGAAAACTTCGGCAACCAATGGTTTTAGCATTTGGTTAGGTCAACCCCTAAGCTATCCATCGACGCCACACACGCTCTTCGGTCAGGCCCACAAGTGTGGCTGTAAACACTTATTTGGTGCAAAAGTGCTCTTTTTCATATATTTCTGAATTACTTCTAAATTTCCTTATATTTAGTTTTCTGAACTCTTAGCTTTTTGTTTATGGACAAATGCCATATATTCAAAGCATCTAGTGCTACGTAAAAACCATCCGTGGTCATGCCCATAAAACCTATTAAAATTATTTCAGTAACTTAACATTTTTAGTGTAAATATTTACTTAAATCACTTTACTTGATTAACCAATCAGCAACGGGTTACGATGATGTTATGGATGATATTTACATTATTAGTTACTTCATCCCGTTTATTTGGATAGTGAACTTGTATCATATTCAGAACCATCAGAAACTGATACCAAGAGCAGTGGGCGCTCATAATAGCATACAAGTTGATTTTTCATAAAATTCAGTCTTTTATGTTAAGTTGTTGGATCTTAAGCTCTTTTGAGTTTTAAGTTAGTTGAACTTTCTTATAAGAATGTAGCAACTATACTACCATTTGACTGAAGCCTTAAGAGCTTCAGCACTGGATTGAATACAATTTATCACTAAGGATATTCTTAACTTTAATCAACAAATTAAAGTTACAGTCCATTAATACAACCGGCGACTAATATTTCGACAGGATTGTCAATTGGAAGCCAGAGAAGAACCAGGCCGAAGTCAAACACGAGAACCAGGATGTGATATTTTGGTTCCGCTGAGATTCAATAGCTGCAACAAGCGAAATTTGTTCCTTGACCAAAGCCCGAGCACAGAAAATTGAAGTACTTCGAAAAAAATTCCTCCGAACACTCCTATCAATACGCATATTGGACCGTGTGAGAAATGAAGACCTCTATAGAAAGCTTACGAATTTTTTCTGCACAACTAGGTCTCTCTTATTGCATGACATCATTAATCAGAAGAAAATTTGATCAACTGTTAATTTTGTGAAGCTTCTACTTCATCAGAACGTCAATCACTCCAGTACACATTTTTTTAAAAAGGAAAAACACAATTTCACTATTTTTCGCACTTAAATGTTGAATCAAACAAAAGTTTTCGCGAATGTTGTTTAGTGCAAATACGATTTGAATGAATTCGCCAGTAGGATCTTAAGTTTAATTCAATGTTCTATTTTTTTCAAAAACTTTTTCACAAACGATCCGATCTATTTCAACTAAAGATAAGTAAATTTTACCTAACACATGAAGAATTTTTTTCTGAAAACCGATGCACATATATTGATCACACAAAAACGAATTTTTCAGAAGAAACTTTTGCAAAAATTTTTTGTTAATTTGTATTACATCAATCAGAATCATTTAGAAATTTACTTTTATTCCTAATTCGTGATACTTTACTTTGATTTCAACTAGATAGTCTGTTGATGCCATAGGATGCCGACGCAAAAACAATTGGGCTCAAGAGAAGATTCGCCGAATATAACAATTTCTCTGCATGTTCAATTTCTGGATAAATTTTGCAACGGTTTGATGATTTTCATTGACTTTATGTCTTAAGTGGTTTCTAGGTGACGAATGGTTGAAAAATAATTCCTAAAAAGCAGAAAAAGTACGAATTTTTGATTGCAATTCTTGATAGCAAAAAACTTTGTTGTCTTCTGCCAAAAAATTTTTTGACTGAATTTGATGGCTTCTGTCTTTGCGGTGTCAACTTTTTACGTATTTCTCGAGACATTTCCTCCAGAAATAAAATTTCTTCATTTCGATAATTTCCACAACTCTTTTTTAGTGGAATATGTTTTTATAATTGCGCAATTTTGATTGATCCAATACATTTTTTTAATCTGTTTTACTTTTTAATCTGGACGTTCGCTTCATTTTAAAATAAACACGATCCTTCTTGGAACATTCATTTCTTTGCGTAGCAAATACAGCTATTAATTCAACCTGTTTGCGATCTCCTTTTGGCAAAGGCGTCTGCTATGATTCATTGTTCCGACCCCACTTGTGGGAGGGAGGAACTATATACTCAAATGGGTTTTTTTTTGTTCCGTGAATTTTGGCCGACCGATATATTCATCGTAGAGAAATGTGCGTGGTATCATTAAAAAACTCGTCCAGCGTAGAAATCGAAATTAAAAAGATTTTTTTGAATTTCGTTTTTTTTTCGAGGAGTTATCGAGTTTTAAAGTTTCATGTGAACACTGGATATTTGGTTCACTTTTGTTCACTTTTACCGTAATTTTCGTTCGAATTAACGTTTTTTCTACGAAAAATTTAACTCAAAACTAGATTTCACGCCAAAAAGCAAATCAATTTTAGGTTTTTAATAGACGAAAGGAGATAATAAAGACTAGTTCTAGTCTTAGAGGGAAGTTAAATATATAAAAAAAATTCGAATTAGGTTTGGGAGCTCTTTTTTAGAAAATTTTGCATTTTTTTTTGTTTTTTTCAAGTCACCTAGAGACTACTAGACACTTTTAATATCAAAGTTCCGTTAATGATGAACCTCTTTTACGATCAACTGAAGCCCAATGAACAAAAAATTTGTTTCGAAGGGATCGCTCATGTTTTTTTGGACTCGTATCTCAAATTTCGTAATTTCAAATGAAATTTTGATTTATTTTTTGAGGTTTTACTAAAGTTTTATAATCCTATGGCAAACAATTGTTGACTAAAGGTGCAATAGATTTGCTAATGAGCAATAAGTGAACCTATCTAGTGCTGTGAGTGGACAGCTAATGGCTGTTAAGACTTTGAAAATAAATTTTCGAAAGTTTTTTAAAATTAGTAAATCATAAACTTATTTTGTGAACTGTAAGTTCGTCTCAGTAAAAACAGGATTGAACTCCTTCATACCACTGCAACATAAGTAAATCTCATTGGCGGCTTTATCAAATAACTATTGGTGGCATAACGTGGCATAACCGAGCGTATTCATTGAATTCCTATGAAAGCTTTTGAGTTTAATGGCTGTTAAGACTTTAAAAATAATTTTTTTTGAACATAAATCAATCTTAAGCTTATTTTCGTGGATTATAAGTCAGTCTCGGTAATGACAGGACCACTTTTTTTCTACATCAGCAACAATTTATCTAGTTAGTTGTTTTGTCTTCTAACTATTGGTTTTTTTTACTTCGTTGCACGAGTTTTGGATATAAGTTTTGGATTTTTTTTAGTAAATTTGGTTCCTTTTGAAATCGTATTACCTTATCATAATATTGATAGCTCCCATTGGCTTAGTGAAGACGTTCAATGCGTCGTTGAAAAAGTTTTCAGAGAAAAAAGCTTATGGTTTAAATAGCTTCGACACTTTCTTCTCTCAATTTTCTACCGAATTTTTGGATTTTGCCTGTTTTTGTTGTTATTTTCATAGTCAATGACTTGTTGTAATGTCTTATTGATAAATTTTGAATGACAAACATCCTAGTCGTCACATCATCTAGGCATAATTTAGCGTATTAAATGCCTGCCGTTGAAAGCTGTAGAATTTTTGACTTTGATACTATGGGTTTTCTCAAAAATTTCGTGGTTTTGATGTATTTTTCTTTGCCATACGACTTATTGTGATGAGTTATTGATGTCACATGAATGAAACCTATGATTGCTATTTCATCGAGACAGAAATTAGTGTGTTTAATTAACTTAAAATGTAGCATTTTTTTAAAATTCAAACATGTTATCTCTTCATTTGGTTGACAATTAAGTCAAAAATGTAGATGAACTCGGGTCTGAACATCACGTGCGAACGCACATTAACGAGCCGCCTTGTTGACCTTAGAGATTTAGGAGCATGCTGTGTCAATTTAGCGAGGTGTTGTAGGCTCTTGCATTTTTTCATTGTAGTTCACAGTTTTTCTATGTTTATTTTTTTTATTTGCTGTTTGGTCTTCATTTTAGGTCAACACAACAGAGCAGTTTATGTTTCGCTAAAAATGTGATTTTTTAAAATGTCTACTGATGTATTTTGTCTCAAAAACATGCTTCCTAAGATGAACCAGTCGATTATGTTTGTGCAGTTTTGAGAATTTTAAGTTAATGCGTTATTTATTTTATAAGCAGAGCTTATCCTAGTTGTTCTGGAAATCATAAGAACCGCAGTGTGTGGTAAGGCGTCTAAAATTGAATTTAACTCCAGGTACTATTTGATTACTGCAAGTGCAATATGCTGCGGAGCTTCGGTTATCATCATTGCGAGGTAGCTATAGTTCTGTAACAATACGTTAAACTGGGCCTTAAGGTATCTACTGATCACCAGTGATTTATCATTTTCTGATTTGCCCCGAGCGCTTTGTTTCGCAAGTATGGTCACAATTGTGGTGCTCTGAACGTTTCTGTGATATTAGTCGAAAACTTGTAGTAAAAAATTATTTATTCAGAAAAAGAAGTTACTTCAGTCGAGTAGACTCTCAAACACTATAGGATTCAATCAAAAATTCGGTTTAAGTGTACGTTAGTTAAACTCTGGGCTTGTCACAAACCGGGAGGAGGTTTCACTCCTATTTCACCCATAATTAGCGGGGATTCGGGTGTAATCCGTTTTCCACTCTTATTTATCCGAGAAAAGAGTGTAAGAGTGGAATTTGAAAAATTTCACTGTTACACTCTTTTGTCCACTCTATTGTACACAAAAAAATCCAATTTTATCCCCCCTATTTCTCCCCCCCCCCCCTATTTCTCTCTCTCTCCCCCCCCCCCCTATTTCCCCCCTATTTCTACCCACCCCCCCCCCCCCCAAAAAAAAAAAAAAAATCCCCCCCCCTATTTCTCCACTTAAATAGCGTTGTAAGAGTGTAATTGTGAAGAGTGTAATTTTAAAATTGACAGTGGAAGAGTGTAAAAATAATTTAAAGGTGTAATATGAAGAGTGTAAAAGAAAATTGAAAATGCAATTATTATTTAAAATTACACTCTTATTATTTAAAATTACACTCTTATAATTACACTCTTACATCGCTAATTAATCGGAGAAATAGGGGGTAATTTTTTTATTTTTACACTCTTTTACACTCTTTTCCCCGTTATTTTCCGGGAAAATCCTCCCCCCGGGAAGATAGGATAATCCATTAAAACCGCAACAACGAGTGTTTGATTTGCATGCACTGATCATATAAATGAAAGACAAATCTGTTCTTCTGTGATGGTGATGTCTGTGTCACACCTAAATTAATACCTTTGATTAGCTAATTTATGTTAATTTTCATCTTCAAGATTCAGAAATTACAATTAAATAAGAAAATTTCATTTTGACCAGAAGACCGACTGCTACGTGGTAATGTTTAGATAAAACCAAAAAAAAATTGGACCCAATAACAAAATAGGGGTTCAAATTAAACGTATCCACATAAATTACAATAAGATAAATCACCAAAAAAACTCAAATGTGAAAAAAGTGAAGAGAGCTCATAAATTGTATCGCAAAAGAAATTTTTTATAATAATTCACAACCATATTTTTCAGGAATCAGTCAATATCCGGTATGTTCATTGTTTATTCAAACTCTGGGAACGGCAGGTTGTAGGCTAATAAGAACATTCGATAAAAGAAGCCGAAAATCTAATAAAAAGACTATAACAACCCGGACCTGAGTCTCATGATATTTCAGTACTGAATCATAAAATTTTCATTTTGATTTTTACCATGGCCAGAGTTCTGATCATGGCACTTTTTAGACATTTCATAGTAAAATTTGAATTTTTTTCTGAACATTATGAACTCCAATTCTGCGAACACTACGAACATTATGAATTTTTCGGCTGTGATTGGACTGAACAGTATGAAAAATCATCATCTACCGGAACTTGATAAAAATGGATTCATCAAAATTATAGCTTAAGAAAAGTGAATATTATTACATTTAATTAATATTAAAAGTGAATATTAAAAGTGAATATTGATAGTGAATGCCAGTACAAAGGGTATTCAGTAACAGTTTACTGAGTTCAAGTGGGTAAAAGCCTTCAGGTTTACTGGGTTACGGCCTTCTTATGCTTTTTCTAGCTAAATCCTCCCTTTCCATGGCTCCATTTGTTATGGACCTCTTCGTTTGTTGTGGAGCGGATCACCCAAAATTGTCAGCCATCCACACTGCCGAGACCCGAGACTAGGTCACCTGCAGTCATCCACGATCTGGTCAATCTCCATCATCAACAAACATTGTTCGAAGATGCGATTTTGATCGAAATGCAAAGTCGAGTTTCAGGACCCTAAAGCAAATCTAGCGCAGAACAAAAATTTAAAAACCAAAAAGTTAGAAAATTATTGATGATCAAAAATATAAACTGAAGCCAGACACTGATTAAAATTTTTGCAATACTAATTATATATGCATTCAATCTACCACTTGATCGAGGTAATGTAAAGGAACGGGTCATTTTAAAGAAAACTGTTACAATGTTTAATTAAAGAAGAGGCCGCACTTGATTTTTTCGATCAGAGTCTATCGATATAAGAAACAATAAAGATAGGACTTCAAGAAACATCCTAAGGACTCATCAATCAGTGCTATTATGCAACGTGCGGCAACATTTTCATGGTGAATCGCTCACAGATCAGAAAAAAATTGGTGTTGTGCAAGAAGATAAATTATCACCTCTATTTTTCGGTTTTTTTCATTGCAGATCTGAGTTAAAAATTAAAACGAAGTGATATAGATTAAATATTTGATGTCAAAGATATGGTTCTCTGCCGAAGCATTCACTCGTCTTTACAGCAAATTTTAAATGTACTGGAGCTCTGTTGTATTTGAAACAAACTGAAAATTAACAAAAAAAACAGAAACTACAGTAGAGGAGGTCTTTTTGTAGGCCGACAGTTTTCTAGCACGCCAAGCAAACGGATATACTAACAATGTTGGTTATCCAAGCGTTATGATTTTGATGACTTTATCAACTAGACTTTTTTTCATTTAGTTTATAAAACCTATCAAGCCGCTGCAATATTTAAAAATAAACAGAGCTTGCGTAAAATTATTATAAACTCAGCGCATCGCCCTCTTAACTCAATTGTCTATCCGACAGCAAGTTATAAACTCAATCATTTCGCAGACAATCTTTTCGAAATAGAGACAAAAGGGAAACCAAAAAAGAGAAAAAATATTCTTGAAACGTTGGTGTGGAGTGAGTAAATACAGTGAGTAAAAAAGTAACTGATATTTTTTGACCAGCATCGTGTTTCAGACTGTCCTTAAAACCATTTATGAGTGAATGTGATGTAATAGGAAGATTCTTTTCACGACTATGTCTCCTGCATTAAATCTTGCCCTAAATGAAAAGAAATTTTGTTCAGCTGTCAATATAGTGCAGGAAATACTTTATCAAAAGATCAAATACTTCATTGCGCTTCTGTTTTTAGTCATGCCGTTACATCAAAAGTTTTGAAAACTAATAAAATGAAATAAACAATTATATATTTGAAAAAGTTTTTCAGTGTAATATATTTTGAAGGAATTCGTCATTGGGATCTGACGTTGATTTCAAGGCTTTTTTCTTTCAAAAATTCCTCATTAGTTTTATTATTTTTTAAGGCATTAATTGTATGATTTTGGGCGGCATTAGTTTTCTCGGCTGCAACCTTTGATGCCAAATTTTCACAAATGTTCCATTTGCAATGGAGATACGGAAACGTTAGGTAAAATTGCAACGACATTTATGTAGATTTTTGTTAGGAGTTAGTAATTACACATTATCAGAAGTTTTTTGGAGACACTAATGATTTTCAACCAATACGAGCTAACATACACTCCATCCCCAAACGCCAACTAGTGATTGCATTATCTTATAAAACATTTCTCTGCACAACTGTTCAGGCTGCATAGCTCGTGCGTATGCAAGTTTTTTGAACAATAGAATTTTAAGAAGTGCTTTAATTTACTTTATAGTGCTTTAATTTGAAAAATATTACGGTTTCGGAAATTTCACAAATTAATCTACTGAATAAAACATCAAAATTGTGTCAAGATTTTACCGTTTAACTGGAACTTGTATAGATTCTGACGTTTGTTTGGGTTCATATAGCAGGCCCGCAAACGCATTGCAAAAAAATCATTTAACAGAATAGGAGACTTATTTGAAATTAAGAATTTTCAATACCCCAGGCTCTGTTCGAGCCTATGTTCTACGTTTAAATGCCATAGATATTACCGCTAACCCTACAAAACCCTATAGTTTGCCTCTGCTGCCTTATGTATTAGCAATCTTCTTGATGAACCTATTTCTGGCTTTGCTGTGTCGCACGTTTAAGGAGCGTTTACTGTTGCTCAGGGAACGAGCTTCTAACTGGTAGCATAATACTTCAAAAAACCAACACACAACGTAACGCTGCAAGTTTGAGAAGCTCTAAGGCTTGCAAAAAATAGGAGCTTAATCATAGTGACACAGCACTAAAAAACCAAAAGATAATATATTATAAAAAGGAAAAAAGGAGGAGAGGAAACAAACAGGAGTGGATGGAAAAACCAAAATTGTTATTGGGCCAATCAATACGGAGCAATGTTTGACACTTACTCGGGGCTAAAGCAACTCCCCTCGTTTTAGAGTCATAGATGCGTACCTTACGCTAGCGATGTGTGTTGCATTTAATCATTGTTCTTTCCTAATCAGCAATAATTTGGTCAATTCCTTAATTGAATACCCTGTTTATGCGACAAGTTAAATGAGCGCAACCACATGTGCAACCAAATGCTTAAAATTGATGTATAGCGCGTCTCAAAGCGCTTGTTTTAAGGACGGCTACAGCTCTAAGGGCAAATAAAATATGTGACATTATTAGCGCCTACATTTTTCAGAACAAATTGATAGACGCAAACAAAAAGTAATTAACAGAGAAAGATACGAAAAATTCAATGCAAAAAAAGAAAGAAGGAGAAAACGTGGATCAAAGACAGCAATTATCAGTTTTTGGTTCAAAAACTGAACAGCCATTTGAAGCATTAATATTAAATGCCATAGATCTTGTACCTGACAATACCAATCCATAATGCATTTGCCAATCGCTCTTTCTACATCAACAAATTTGCGAACAGTGTGTTTTGTGGCTCGCTTGTTTTATCTAGGAGAAATGCTTAATAAGCGCAAAAAGTGTGCAGATTTGAAACCTCAGTTTAACTAGGGAAAGAGGAGAAAAAGAGAGAACAAAAAAACAAAAGAAATTTGTCACCCAGACAGAAAATTTTGCGTTTTTTCCCACCCAACTTGTACTAGAACCCCTGCTTTGTGTTAATGTCTATTACACTTTCTAATAAGCAAAGTTCTGATAGGTGGCTAGTTGGCTTGTTTGTTTTTGTTATGCGGCTAGCTCAAAGAGCACAGAAACATGTGCCGACAAGTAGTTTAAATATGGCGGTATTCTGCGTCTCAATGCGCATGCGTTGAACCCGGCTGTACTTCTAAGAAAAGTCAAAGAATGTGAAAATAAAGCGATTATCCATTTCGCTCGCGTGCATTTTCTTTTTAATGGAAAAACAACAGAAAAATTTTTCAGCAAAAAATGATATGAGTGTCTAGACAGCACAAAAAAAGCAGAAAAGGAACACAGGAATGGATGAAAAGTAACAACTATCTGTTTTTTAGGTCCAATTTTTGCATCAATTCGGGTTGCTTCGATCCATATCCAACATATGTTAACAGCCATAGGTCCTATCTTTTAGAAGTACAATAAGGTGGTACAACCTTATGACAATCGTAGCGCTGGCGACTTTTTGCTCATGTGCGACTTACATATGCTAGAAAAAATTGATAGAAGAAAACAAAGTCTAAATACACTTTCTAATAAGCAAATTTCTGATAGGTGGCTATTTGGCTTGTGTTTTTGTCATGCGGCTAGCTCAAAAAGCACAAAAACATGTTCAGACAAGGAGCTTAAATATGGCGGTATTGTGCGTCTCAATGCGCATGCGTTGAGCCCGAATGTAGTTCTAAGAAAATTCAAGGAATATGAAATTAAAGCACATTTTCATTTCGCTCGCGTGTCTTTTACATTTAATGGTAAATTCACAGAAAAAAAAAGTTAGCAAAAATGATAAGCGGGGACATTACAGCAAGAAAAAAGCAAGAAAGGAAGACAGGAATGGATGAAAAGCAAAAACTATCTGTTTTTTGGTCCAATTTTTGCATCAACTCGGGTTGCCTCAATCCATGTACAACTTATGTTAACAGCCATAAAATCTATCCCTTAGATCTTCAATAAGGCGGTACAACCTTATGACAATAGTAGTGCTGGCGACATTTTGCGCAAGTGCGACTTACATATGCTATGAAAAATTGATAGAAATTAAAACAACTAATTAACAGAGAAAGATAAGAAAAATTTAAAGCAAAAAAAGAAAGAAATAGAAAACGTGGATTAAAGAAAACAATTACATATTTTTGGTTCAGAAACTTAATGGCTTTATGAAACATTATTTTAAACGCCATAGATCTTGTACCTGACAATACCAATGCATAAAATATTTGCCAATCGCTCATTCTACATCACAAATTTGCGAACAGAGTGTTTAGTGGCTCGCTCGCTTGTAAGAGAAATGCTTAATGAGCGCAAAAAGTGTGCAGATTGGAAGTCTAAATTTAACCAGGGAAAGAGGAGAAAGATAGAGAACAGAAAAAGCAAAGAGATATGTCACCCAGACAGAAAACTATCCTTTTTCCCCACCCAAATCGTAATGGAACCCCTGTTTTTTGTTAACGTCTATTACACTTTCTACTAAGCAAATTGCTGATAGGTGGCTGTTTGGCTTGTGTGTTTTCGTTATGCGGGTAGCTCAAAAAGCACAAAAACATGTGCAGGCAATTCTTAAATATGGCGGCATTGTGCGTCTCAATGCGCTTGCGTTTTAAGAAAATTAGAGAATGTGAAAGTAAAGCCAATATTCATTTCGCTCGCGTGCCTTATACATTTGATGGAAAATCAACTGAAAAAATTTCAGCAAAATTGATAAGAGAGAAATAAAGAGCAAGAAAGAAAGGAACAAAGAAGACAGGAGTGGTTGAAAGGTAACAACTATCTTTTTTGGGTCCAATTTTTACATCAATCCATGTCCAACATATGTTAACAACCATAGGTCCTACACCTTAGAGCTCCAATTAGTTGGTACAACCTCAAGACAATAGTAGCGCTTGCGACATTTCGCTCAAGTGCGACTTACATTTGCTAAAAAATTTGATAGAAGAAAACAAAAATTAATTAAGAGAAGAAAAAAATTAAAGCAAGAAAAAGAAATAGAAAACGTGGATTGAAGACAAAAATTACCCATATTTGGTTCTAAAACTGAATAGCTATTTGAAGCATTAATTCTAATTGCCATAGACCTTGTACCTGACAATACCAATGCATAATGCATTTGCGAATCGCTCTTTCTACATCAACAAATTTGCGAACGGTTTATTTATTGGCTCACCTGTTTTATCTTAGAGAAAAACTTAATGAGCGCAAAAAGTGTGCAGATTGGAAGACTAAGTTTAACTAGAGAAACAGGAGAAAGATAGAGAACAGAAAATGAAGGGAATTTTGTCACCCAGACAAAACACAATGCTTCTTTTCCTACCCAACTCGTACTGGAACACCTGTTTTTTGTTAACGTCCATAACACTTTCTAAAAAGCAAGTTTCTGATAGGTGGCTATTTGTCTTGTGTGTCTCTGTTATGCGGCTAGCTCAAAGAGCACAAAAACATGTGCAGACAAGGAGCTTAAATATTGCGGTACTGTGCGTCCCAATGCGCATGCGTTAAGCCCGGCTGTAGCTTTAAGAAAAGTCAAATAATGTGAAAATAAAGCGAATATTCATTTCGCTCGCGTGCCCTTTACATTCAATGAAAAATTAACAGAAAAAAATTTTTAGCAAAAAATGATAAGCGGGGACTAAACACAGAGAAAAAAAACCGAGAAAGGAAGACAAGAATAGACGAAAAGTAACAACTGTCTGTTTATTGGGTCCAAATTTTGCATCAACTCGGGTTGCCTCAATCCTTGTCCAACTTATGTTAACAGCCATAGGTCCTATACCTTAGAGCTTCAATAAGATTGTACAACCTTATGACAATAGAAGCGCTGGCTAAATTTCGCTCAATTGCGACTGAAATTTGCTAGAATAAATTGATAGAAGAAAACAAAATTTAAATAACACAGAAAGACAAGAAAAATTTAAAGCAAAAAAAGAAAGGACTAGAAAACGTGGATCAAAGACAAAAATTACCCATATTTGGTTCAAAAACTGAATAACCATTTGAAGCATTAATTTTAAATGCCATAGATTTTCCACCTGACAATACCAATGCATAATGCATTTCCCAATCGCTCTTTCTACATCAAGAAACTTGCGAACAGTGCATTTATTGGCTCGCCTGTTTTATCTAAGAGAAATGCTTAATGAGAGCAAAAAGTGTGCAGATTGGAAGTCTAAATTCAACCAGGGAAAGAGGAGAAAGATAGAGAACAGAAAATGAAAAGAGATATGTCACCCAGACAGAAAACTATCCTTTTTCTCCACCCAAATCGTAATGGAAACCCTGTTTTTTGTTAACGTCTATTACACTTTCTAATAAGCAAATTGCTGATAGGTGGCTGTTTGGCTTGTGTGTTTTTGTTATGCGGGTAGCTCAAAAAGCACAAAAACATGTGCAGACAAGGAGCTTAAATATTGCGGTACTGTGCGTCCCAATGCGCATGCGTTAAGCCCGGCTGTAGCTTTAAGAAAAGTCAAATAATGTGAAAATAAAGCGAATATTCATTTCGCTCGCGTGCCTTTTACATTTAATGGAAAATTAACAGAAAAATTTTTTTTTAGCAAAACATGATAAGAAGGGACTAAACAAAAAGAAAAAAACCGAGAAAGGAAGACAAGAATAGACGAAAAGTAACAACTATCTGTTTATTGGGTCCAAATTTTGCATCAACTCGGGTTGCCTCAATCCTTGTCCAACATATGTTAACAGCCATAGGTCCTATACCTTAGAGCTTCAATAAGATTGTACAACCTTATGAAAATAGTAGCGCTGGTGACATTTCACTCAAGTGAGACCTACATTTGCTAGAAAAAATTGATAGCAGAAAAAACAATTAATTAACAGAGAAAGATAAGAAAAATTTGAAGAAAAAAAAGGAAGAAATAGAAAACGTTGATCAAAAACAACAATTACGCATATTTGGTTCAAAAACTGAATAGCCATTTGAAGTATTAATTCTAATTGCCATAGACCCTGTACCTGACAATACCAATGCATAATGCGTTTGCCAATCGTTCTTTCTATAACAACAAAATTGCGAACAGTGTGTTTAGTTTGTCGCTTGTTTTATCTAAAATAAATGCTTTCTGAGCGCAAAAAGTGTGCAGATTGGAAGTCTAGAATTAACTAGGGAGACAGGAGAAAGGTACAGAACAGAAAATGAAACGAAATTTGTCACCCAAACAGTAACCTATGCTTCTTTTCCCACCCAACTCGTACTGGAACCCCTGCTTTTTGTTTTTTGTTAACGTCTATAACACTTTCTAATAAGCAAATTTCTGATAAGTGGCTATTTGGCTTGGGTGTTTTTGTTATGCGGCTAAATCAAAGAGCACAAAAACATGTGCAGACAAGCAGCTCAAATATGGCGTTATTGTTTGTCTCAATGAGCATGCGTTAAGCCCAGCTGTAGTTCTAGGAAAAGTCAAAGAACGTGAAAATAAAGCGAACATTCATTTTCCTCGCGTGCCTTTTATACGTAATGGAAAAATAACAGAAAAATTTTTTTAGCATAAAATGATAAGAGGGGACTGAACACCAAGAAAAAAAAGCAAGAAAGGAGGACAGGAGGTGATGAAAAGTAACATCTATCTGTTTTTTGGGTCCAATTTTTGCATCAACTCGGGTTGCCTCAATCTATGTCCAAAATATGTCAACAGCCATATGCCCTATCCCTTAGAGCTTCACTAAGCTGGTACAACCATGTGACAATAGCAGAGCTGGCGACATTTTGCTAAAGTTGCGACTTACATTTGCTAGAAAAAAGTGATAGAAGAAAAAACAATTAATGAACAGAGAAAGATAATAAAGATTTAAAGCAAAAGAGAAGAAAGAAATAGAAAACGTGGATCAAAGATAACAATTGCCAATTTTTGTTACAAAAACTGAATAGTCATTTGAAGCATTAATTTTAATTGCAATAGATCTTGTACCTGACAATACCAATGCATAATGCATTTGCCTATCGGTCATTCTACATCAACAAATTTGCGAACAGTGTGTTTAGTGGCTCGCTTGCTTTATGTAAGAGAAATACTTAGAGAGCGCAAAAAGTCTGCAGATTCGAAGTCTAAATTTTAATAGGGAAACAGGAGAAAGATAGAGATCACAAAATGAAAGAAAAATTGTAACCCAGACAGACAACAATGCTTCTTTTCCGACCCGTCTCGTTAAGGAAGCCCTGCTTTTTGTTAACGTCCATTATACTTTCTAATAAGCAAATTTCTGATAGGTGGCTATTTGGCTTGTGTGTTTTTGTTATGCGGCTATCTCAAAGAGCGCAACAACTTGTGCAGACAAGGAGCTTAAATATTGCGGTACTGTGCGTCTCAATGTGCATGCGTTACGCCCGGCTGTAGCTCTAAGAAAAGTCTAAGAATGTGAAAATAAAGGGAATATTCATTTCGCTCGCGTGCCTTTTACCTTTAATGGAAAAATAACAGAAAAGAATTTTTAGCAAAAAATGATATGAGGGGACTAAACAACAAGAAAGAAACAAGAAAAAAAGACTTGAAGGGATGAAAAGTAACAACCATCTGTTTTTTGGGTCCACTTTTTGCATAAACTCGGTTTGCCTCAATCCATGTCCAAAATATGTCAACAGCCATATGTCCTATCCCTTAGAGCTTCAATGAGCTGGTACAACATTGTGACAATAGTAGCGCTGGCGACATTTTGCTAAAGTGCGACTTACATTTGCTAGAAAAAATTGATAGAAGAAAAAACAAATAATTAACATCGAAAGATAATAAAAATTTAAAGCAAAAGAGAAGAACGAATTAGAAAACAAGGATCAAAGACAACAATTGCCCACTTTTGGTACAAAAACTGAATAGCCAATTGAAGCATTAATTTTAAATGCAATAGATCTTGTACCTGACAATACCAATGCATAATGCATTTGCCTATCGCTCATTCTACATCAACAAATTTGCGAACAGTGTGTTTAGTGGCTCGCTTGTTTTATCTTAGAGAAAAACTTAATGAGCGCAAAAAGTGTGCAGATTGGAAGACTAAGTTTAACTAGAGAAACAGGAGAAAGATAGAGAACAGAAAATGGAGGGAATTTTGTCACCCAGACAAAACACAATGCTTCTTTTCCTACCCAACTCGTACTGGAACACCTGTTTTTTGTTAACGTCCATAACACTTTCTAAAAAGCAAGTTTCTGATAGGTGGCGATTTGTCTTGTGTGTCTCTGTTATGCGGCTAGCTCAAAGAGCACAAAAACATGTGCAGACAAGGAGCTTAAATTTTGCGGTACTGTGCGTCCCAATGCGCATGCGTTAAGCCCGGCTGTAGCTTTAAGAAAAGTCAAATAATGTGAAAATAAAGCGAATATTCATTTCGCTCGCGTGCCTTTTACCTTTAATGGAAAAGTAACAGAAAAGAATTTTTAGCAAAAAATGATATGAGGGGACTAAACAACAAGAAAGAAACAAGAAAAAAAGACTTGAAGGGATGAAAAGTAACAACCATCTGTTTTTTGGGTCCACTTTTTGCATAAACTCGGTTTGCCTCAATCCATGTCCAAAATATGTCAACAGCCATATGTCCTATCCCTTAGAGCTTCAATGAGCTGGTACAACATTGTGACAATAGTAGCGCTGGCGACATTTTGCTAAAGTGCGACTTACATTTGCTAGAAAAAATTGATAGAAGAAAAAACAAATAATTAACATCGAAAGATAATAAAAATTTAAAGCAAAAGAGAAGAACGAATTAGAAAACAAAAATCAAAGACAACAATTGCCCACTTTTGGTACAAAAACTGAATAGCCAATTGAAGCATTAATTTTAAATGCAATAGATCTTGTACCTGACAATACCAATGCATAATGCATTTGCCTATCGCTCATTCTACATCAACAAATTTGCGAACAGTGTGTTTAGTGGCTCGCTTGTTTTATCTTAGAGAAAAACTTAATGAGCGCAAAAGGTGTGCAGATTGGAAGACTAAGTTTAACTAGAGAAACAGGAGAAAGATAGAGAACAGAAAATGGAGGGAATTTTGTCACCCAGACAAAACACAATGCTTCTTTTCCTACCCAACTCGTACTGGAACACCTGTTTTTTGTTAACGTCCATAACACTTTCTAAAAAGCAAGTTTCTGATAGGTGGCGATTTGTCTTGTGTGTATCTGTTATGCGGCTAGCTCAAAGAGCACAAAAACATGTGCAGACAAGGAGCTTAAATTTTGCGGTACTGTGCGTCCCAATGCGCATGCGTTAAGCCCGGCTGTAGCTTTAAGAAAAGTCAAATAATGTGAAAATAAAGCGAATATTCATTTCGCTCGCGTGCCTTTTACATTTAATGAAAAATTAACAGAAAAAAATTTTTAGCAAAAAATGATAAGCGGGGACTAAACAAAGAGAAAAAAACCGAGAAAGGAAGACAAGAATAGACGAAAAGTAACAACTATCTGTTTATTGGGTCCAAATTTTGCATCAACTGGGGTTGCCTCAATCCTTGTCCAACTTATGTTAACAGCCATAGGTCCTATACCTTAGAGCTTCAATAAGATTGTACAACCTTATGACAATAGAAGCGCTGGCTAAATTTCGCTCAATTGCGAATGAAATTTGCTAGAATAAATTGATAGAAGAAAACAAAATTTAAATAACACAGAAAGACAAGAAAAATTTAAAGCAAAAAAAGAAAGGACTAGAAAACGTGGATCAAAGACAAAAATTACCCATATTTGGTTCAAAAACTGAATAACCATTTGAAGCATTAATTTTAAATGCCATAGATTTTCCACCTGACAATACCAATGCATAATGCATTTCCCAATCGCTCTTTCTACATCAACAAACTTGCGAACAGTGCATTTATTGGCTCGCCTGTTTTATCTAAGAGAAATGCTTAATGAGAGCAAAAAGTGTGCAGATTGGAAGTCTAAATTCAACCAGGGAAAGAGGAGAAATATAGAGAACAGAAAATGAAAAGAGATATGTCACCCAGACAGAAAACTATCCTTTTTCTCCACCCAAATCGTAATGGAAACCCTGTTTTTTGTTAACGTCTATTACACTTTCTAATAAGCAAATTGCTGATAGGTGGCTGTTTGGCTTGTGTGTTTTTGTTATGCGGGTAGCTCAAAAAGCACAAAAACATGTGCAGACAAGGAGCTTAAATATTGCGGTACTGTGCGTCCCAATGCGCATGCGTTAAGCCCGGCTGTAGCTTTAAGAAAAGTCAAATAATGTGAAAATAAAGCGAATATTCATTTCGCTCGCGTGCCTTTTACATTTAATGAAAAATTAACAGAAAATTTTTTTTAGCAAAACATGATAAGAGGGGACTAAACAAAAAGAAAAAAACCGAGAAAGGAAGACAAGAATAGACGAAAAGTAACAACTATCTGTTTATTGGGTCCAAATTTTGCATCAACTCGGGTTGCCTCAATCCTTGTCCAACATATGCTAACAGTCATAGGTCCTATACCTTAGAGCTTCAATAAGATTGTACAACCTTATGAAAATAGTAGCGCTGGTGACATTTCACTCAAGTGAGACTTACATTTGCTAGAAAAAATTGATAGCAGAAAAAACAATTAATTAACAGAGAAAGATAAGAAAAATTGGAAGAAAAAAAAGGAAGAAATAGAAAACGTTGATCAAAAACAACAATTACGCATATTTGGTTCAAAAACTGAATAGCCATTTGAAGTATTAATTCTAATTGCCATAGACCCTGTACTTGACAATACCAATGCATAATGCGTTTGCCAATCGTTCTTTCTATAACAACAAAAATGCGAACAGTGTGTTTAGTTTGTCGCTTGTTTTATCTAGAAGAAATGCTTTCTAAGCGCAAAAAGTGTGCAGATTGGAAGTCTAGAATTAACTAGGGAGACAGGAGAAAGGTACAGAACAGAAAATGAAACGAAATTTGTCACCCAGACAGTAACCTATGCTTCTTTTCCCACCCAACTCGTACTGGAACCCCTGCTTTTTGTTTTTTGTTAACGTCTATAACACTTTCTAATAAGCAAATTTCTGATAGGTGGCTAATTGGCTTGGGTGTTTTTGTTATGCGGCTAAATCAAAGAGCACAAAAACATTTGCAGACAAGCAGCTCAAATATGGCGGTATTGTTCGTCTCAATGAGCTTGCGTTAAGCCCAGCTGTAATTCTAGGAAAAGTCAAAGAACGTGAAAATAAAGCGAAAATTCATTTTCCTCGCGTGCCTTTTATACTTAATGGAAAAATAACAGAAAAATTTTTTAGCAAAAAATGATAAGAGGGGACTGAACACCAAGAAAAAAAGCAAGAAAGGAGGACATGAGGTGATGAAAAGTAACATCTATCTGTTTTTTGGGTCCAATTTTTGCATCAACTCGGGTTGCCTCAATCTATGTCCAAAATATGTCAACAGCCAAATGCCCTATCCCTTAGAGCTTCACTAAGCTGGTACAACCATGTGACAATAGCAGAGCTGGCGACATTTTGCTAAAGTTGCGACTTACTTTGCTAGAAAAAATTGATAGAAGAAAAAACAATTAATGAACAGAGAAAGATAATAAAGATTTAAAGCAAAAGAGAAGAAAGAAATAGAAAACGTGGATCAAAGATAACAATTGCCAATTTTTGTTACAAAAACTGAATAGTCATTTGAAGCATTAATTTTAAATGCAATAGATCTTGTACCTGACAATACCAATGCATAATGCATTTGCCTATCGGTCATTCTACATCAACAAATTTGCGAACAGTGTGTTTAGTGGCTCGCTTGCTTTATGTAAGAGAAATACTTAGAGAGCGCAAAAAGTCTGCAGATTCGAAGTCTAAATTTTAATAGGGAAACAGGAGAAAGATAGAGATCAGAAAATGAAAGAAAAATTGTAACCCAGACAGACAACAATGCTTCTTTTCCGACCCGTCTCGTTAAGGAAGCCCTGCTTTTTGTTAACGTCTATTATACTTTCTAATAAGCAATTTTCTGATAGGTGGCTATTTGGCTTGTGTGTTTTTGTTATGCGGCTATCTCAAAGAGCGCAAAAACTTGTGCAGACAAGGAGCTTAAATATTGCGGTACTGTGCGTCTCAATGTGCATGCGTTACGCCCGGCTGTAGCTCTAAGAAAAGTCTAAGAATGTGAAAATAAGGGGAACATTCATTTCGCTCGCGTGCCTTTTACCTTTAATGGAAAAATAACAGAAAAGAATTTTTAGCAAAAAATGATATGAGGGGACTAAACAACAAGAAAGAAACAAGAAAAAAAGACTTGAAGGGATGAAAAGTAACAACCATCTGTTTTTTGGGTCCACTTTTTGCATCAACTCGGTTTGCCTCAATCCATGTCCAAAATATGTCAACAGCCATATGTCCTATCCCTTAGAGCTTCAATGAGCTGGTACAACCTTGTGACAATAGTAGCGCTGGCGACATTTTGCTAAAGTGCGACCTACATTTGCTAGAAAAAATTGATAGAAGAAAAAACAAATAATTAACATCGAAAGATAATAAAAATTTAAAGCAAAAGAGAAGAACGAATTAGAAAACAAGGATCAAAGACAACAATTGCCCACTTTTGGTACAAAAACTGAATAGCCAATTGAAGCATTAATTTTAAATGCAATAGATCTTGTACCTGACAATACCAATGCATAATGCATTTGCCTATCGCTCATTCTACATCAACAAATTTGCGAACAGTGTGTTTAGTGGCTCGCTTGTTTTATCTAAGAGAAAAACTAACGAGCGCAAAAAATGTGCAGATTGGAAGTCTAAATTTAACTAAGGAAACAGGAGAAAGATAGAGAACAGAAAATGAAAGGAAATTTGTCACCCAGACAGACAACAATGCTTCTTTTCCCACCCGTCTCGCATTGGAACCCCTGCTTTTTGTTAACGTCCATAACACTTTCTAAAAAGCAGGTTTCTGATAGGTGGCTATTTGTCTTGTGTGTTTTTGTTATGCGGCTAGCTCAATGAGCACAAAAACATGTACAGACAAGGAGCTTAAATATTGCGGTACTGTGCGTCCCAATGCGCATGCGTTAAGCCCGGCTGTAGCTTTAAGAA
The DNA here is from genome assembly GCF_964194025.1 of Convolutriloba macropyga. Lineage (NCBI taxonomy): Eukaryota > Metazoa > Xenacoelomorpha > Acoela > Convolutidae > Convolutriloba > Convolutriloba macropyga. The sequence continues at coordinate 24,211,727 of NC_134468.1, read as the reverse complement.
AAGTCAAATAATGTTAAAATAAAGCGAAAATTCATTTCGCTCGCGTGCCTTTTACATTTAATGGAAAACTAACAGAAAAAAATTTTTAGCAAAAAAATGATATGATGGGACTAAACAGCAAGAAAAAAACAGAAAGGAAGACATGAAGGGATAAAAAGTAACAACTATCTGTCTTTTGGGTCCAGTTTTTGCATCAACTCGGTTTGCCTCAATCCATGTCCATAATATGTCAACAACCATATTTCCTCTCCCTTAGAGCTTCAATAAGTTGGTACAACCCTATGACAGTAGTAGCGCTGGCGACATTCCACTCGAGTTTGTCTTACATTTGCTAGAAAAAATTGATAGCAAAAAAAACAATTAATTAACAGTAAAAGATAAGAAAAATTTGAAGCAACAAAGAAAAAGAAATAGAAAACGTGGATCAAAGAAAACAATCATCCATTTTTTGGGTTCAAAAACTGAATAGCCATTTGAAGCATTAACTTTAAATGCCATAAATCTTGTACCTGACAATACCAATGCCAATGCATAATACATTTGCGAATCGCTATTTCTACAGCGACAAATTTGCAAACTGTATGTAGCGTGACTCGCTTGTTTTATCTATAAGAAATGCTTAATGGGCGCAAGTGTGCAGATTGGAAGTCTAAATTTAACTAGGGAAACAGAAGAAAGATAGAGAACAGAAAATGAAAGGAAATTTGTCTCCCAGACAGAAAACTATGCTTCGTTTCCCAACCAAATCCTACTGGAACCCCTGCTTTTTATTAACGTCTGTTACACTTTCTAATAAGCAAATTTTGATACGTATTTAATTGGCTCGTGTGTTTTTGTTATGCGACTAGCTCAAAGAGCAAAAAAACATGTGCAAACAAGGAGCTAAGTATGGCGGTATTGTGCGTTTCAAGGCGCATGCGTTAAGCCGGCTGTAGTTTTAAGAAAAGTCAAGAATGTGAAAATAAAGCGAATATTCATTCCGATTGCGAGCAATTTACATTTAATGAAAAATTAACAGAAAAAGTTTTTTAGCAAAAAATGACAAGATGGGACTCAGCAGCAGGAAAAAAGGCAAAAAAGGAAGACAGGAATGGATGAAAAGTAACAACTATCTGTTTTTTGGGTCCAATTTTTGCACTATCTTGGGTTGCCTCAATCCATCTCCAACATATGTTAACAGCCATAGGCCCTATCCCATTGAGCTTCAGTAAAGTGATACAACCTTATGACAATAGAAGCGCTGGCGAAATTTCGCTAAATTGCGACTTAAATTTGCTAGAATAAATTGGTCCTATCCCTTTGAGCTCAGAAAAGATGGTACAACCTTATGATAATAGTAGCGCTAGCGACATTTCGCTCAAGTGCAACTTACATTTGCAAGAAAAAATTGATTGAAAACAAAAATTAATTAACAGAGAAAGATAATAAAAGTTTAAAGCAAAGAAAAAGCAAGAAACAGAAAACGTGGATCACAGACAAGAATTACACTTATTTGGTTCAAAAACTGAATAACCATTTGAAGCATTAATTTTAAATGCCATTGATTTTGTACCTGACAATACCAATGCATAATGCATTTGCCAATCGCTCTTTCTACATCAAAAAACTTGCGAACAGTGCATTTATTGGCTCGCCTGTTTTATCTAAGAATAATGCTTAATGAGCGCAAGAATTGTGCAGATTGGAAGTCTAATTTTAACTAGGGAAACAGGAGAAAGATAGAGAACAGAAAATGAAAAGAACGATTGTCACCCAGACAGAAAACTATGCTTCTTTTCCCACCCAACTCGTACTGGAAAACCTGCATTTTGTTGACGTCTATTACACTTTCTAAGAGGCAAATCTCTAATAGGTGGCTATTTGCCTTGTGTGTTTTTGTTATGCGGCTAGCTCGAAGAGCACAAAAACTTGTGTAAACAAGGAGCCTAAATATAGCGGTATTGTGAGTCTCAATGCGCATGCATTAAGCCGGCTGTAGTTCTAAGAAAAGTCAAAGCTTGTGAAAATAAATCGAATATTCATTTCGCTCGCGTGCCTTTTACATTTATTGTAAAATTAACAGAAAAAAATTTTAGCAAAAAATGATAAGAGGGGACTAAGCAGCAAGAAAAAAATAGCAAGAAAGGAAGACAGGAATGGATGAAAAGTCACAACTATCTGTTTTTGGGTCCAATTTTTGCATCAGCTTGGGTTGCATCATTCAATGTCCAGCATACGTTAACAACCATAGGTCCTATCCCTTAGAAATTCATTAAGGCGGTACAACTTTATGACAATAGTAGTGCTGGCGACATTTTGCGCAAGTGCGACTTACATATGCTATGAAAAATTGATAGAAATTAAAACAACTAATTAACAGAGAAAGATAAGAAAAATTTAAAGCAAAAAAAAGAAAGAAATAGAAAACGTGGATCAAAGACAACAATTACATATTTTTGGTTCAGAAAGTTAATGGCTATATGAAACATTATTTTAAATGCCATAGATCTTGTACCTGACAATCCCAATGCAAAAAACATTTGCCAATCGCTCATTCTACATTAACAAATTTGCGAACAGTGTGTTTAGTGGCTCGCTTGCTTTATGTAAGAGAAAAACTTAAAGAGCGCAAAAAGTGTGCAGATTCGAAGTCGAAATTTAACTAGGGAAACAGGAGAAAGATAAACAACAGATAATGAAAAAATACCGTCACCCAGAGAGAAAACTATGCTTCTTTTCCCATCCCACTCGTACTCGAACCCCTTTTTTTGTTAACGTCTATTACACTTTCTAATAAGCAAATTTCTGAGAGGTGGTTATTTGAATTGTGTGTTTTTGTTATGCGGCTAGCTCAAAGAGCACAAAAACATGTGCAGACAAGGAGTTTTAACAAAGGGGTATTGTGCGTCTCAATAAGCATGCGTTAAACCCTGCTAAATTTCTAAAAAAAGTCAAAGAATGTGAAAGTAAAGCGAATACTCATTTCGCTTTCGTGCATTTTACATTTAATGGAAAATTAACAGAAAAAAAATTTGGCAAAAAATGATAAGAGGGGAATAAGCAGCAAGAAAAAAATAGCAAGAAAGGAAGACGGGAATTAATGGAAAGTAACAACTATCCGTTTTTTGGGTCCAATTTTTGCATCAACTTGGGTTGCCTCAATCCATGGCCAACATATGTTAACAGCCATAGATCCTATCCCATAGAACTTCAATAAGGTGGTACAACCTCAAGACAATAATAGCGCTTGCGTTATTTTGCTCAAGTGCGACTTACATTTGCAGAAAAATTTGATAGAAGAAAGCAAAAATTAATTAACAGAGAAAGATAAGAAAAATTTAGAGCAAAAAAAAGAAAGAAATAGAAAATGTGGATGAACGACAAAAATTACCCATATTTGGTTCAAAAACCTAACAGCCATTTGAAGCATTAACTTTAAGTGCCACAGATCTTGTACCAGAAGCAAGCTCAATCAGCGCAAAAATTGAGCGCAGATTGGAAGTTTAAATTTGACTGGGGAAACGAGAGAAAGATAGAGAACAGAAAATGAAAAGAATTTCTTCACCCAGACACAAAACTATGCTTCGTTTTCCGCACCACTTGTACTGAAAACCCTGCACCTCGCTTAACAGACATGGTCACTATACCTTACGCTACCAATGCTTATTTTAAAGGCTTTATTTAGTCGGCTGTTTTGGCAAGTTTTGTGAGCGCAGAACATGTGCCAATGAGGAGATCAAAAATGAAAAAATAGATTGGAAAGAAAGAAAGAAAACCGGAAACAGCGAATTAAAGGAACAAAAAAAAGAGCAAAAGAAAAAGAGAACTGATTTCTTTATTTTCTTGTCCTATTACAGTTTCTTACTCAGCAATAATTTGGTTGCGTAATGCTTCACAAAAACAACACACAATGTTATGCTGCAAAACTAGCAAAAATTATGAGCTCAATCATAGTGACATAGCACTTGAAAGAAAAGAATTATGTTTTATAGAAAGGAAAGAACAGAGAAGGAATAGAAACAATCACAAGAGTGTATGAAAAAACTAATTTTATTTTTGGGCCAATGAAAACGAAGCAACGTTTGACACTTACTCGGGGCGAACCAACTCCCCTCGTTTTAGAATCATAGATGCCTACCTTGCGCTAGAGATGCGTACTGCATTTGACTATTGTTTTTTCTGAATCAGCAATAATTTGGTCAATTTCTTTTGTTTACATCAATCTATTGTTTACGTCTATTACACTTTCTAATTAGCAAATTTTTGATGTGTGGCTATTTGGCTTGCGTGTTTTTGTTATGCGGCAAAGAGCACAAAAACATGGGCAGACAAGGAGCTCAAGTATGGCGGTATTTTGCGTCTCAATGCACATGCTTTATAAGAAACATTAAAGAATGTGAAAACAAAAAGCGAATATTCATCGTGATTCATCGTGATAATATCATGATTTCTCTATTTTGATGTACTATTACAGTTTCCTAATCAGCAATAAAATGTTTGAGTAATGCTTCACAAAACCAACACACAAATTTACTCTGCAAAGCTTGCAAAAATTAGGAGCTAAATCATACTGATATAGCACTAAGAAAGGAAAAAAAAGAAGGTGTTAGAAAAGGATGGAGGATGAAAGGAAACAATCACAGAAGCGGATGAAAAAACCAATATGGTTTTTGAGCCAATGAAAACGGAGCAATGTTTGAAACTTACTCGGGGCGAACCAACTCCCCTTGTTTTAGAATCATAGATTCGTACCTTGCGCTAGAGATGCGTATTGCATTTGACGATTGTTTTGTCTGAATCAGCAATAATTTGGTCAAATTCTTTTGTTTACATCAACCTATTGTTTACGTCTATTACATATTTTAATAAGCACATTTCTGATAAGTGGCTATTTGGCTTGCGGGTTTTTGTTATGCGGCTTGCTCAAAGAGCAGAAAAACATGTGCAGATTTGGAAATAGAAGATGGGGTGTAGCGCGCCCCAAAACGCATGTGTTAAGCCTGGTTAACTTGCGTTTAACGTGCGTTTAACGTTTAATGCTTCACAAAACCAACACACAAATTTTCTCTGCAAAGCCTGCAAAAATTAGGAGCTAAATCAAACTGATAGAGCACTAAGAAAGGAAAAAAATAAGGTGTTAGAAAAGGATGGAGGATGAAAGGAAACAATCACAGAAGCGGATGAAAAAACCAATATGGTTTTTGAGCCAATGAAAACGGAGCAATGTTTGAAACTTACTCGGGGCGAACCAACTCCCCTCGTTGTAGAATCATAGATTCGTACCTTGCGCTAGAGATGCGTATTGCATTTGACGATTGTTTTGTCAGAATCAGCAATAATTTGGTCAACTTCTTTTGTTTACATCAACCTATTGTTTACGTCTATTACATATTTTAATAAGCAAATTTCTGATAAGTGGCTATTTGGCTTGCGGGTTTTGTTATGCGGCTTGCTCAAAGAGCAGAAAAACATGTGCAGATTTGGAAATAGAAGATGGGGTGTAGCGCGCCCCAAAACGCATGTGTTAAGCCTGGTTAACTTGCGTTTAACGTGCGTTTAACGTTTAATGGAAAATCAACAGAAACACAATTTCATTAAAAAATGATAAGAGAGATTTAAAGAGCAAGAAAAAAGAAACAAAGAGGACAGGAATGGATGAAAAGTAACAACTATCTGTTTTTTGGGTCCCATTTTTGCATCAACTTGGGTTGCAACAAACCATGTCCACCAGTTAACAGCCATAGGTCTTATCCCTTAAGCTACCAATTCATATTGCATTTGAATGTTAATCTTCCTGAGTCAGCATTGTTTTGGTCCATGGCTTTATTTAGTCGGCTGTTTTGGCAAGTTTTGTAAGCGCAGAACATGTGCCAATGAGGAAATCAAATATGAAAAAATACATTGGAAAGAAAGAAAGAAAACCGGAAACAGCGAATTAAAGGAACGAAAAAAAGAACAAAAGAAAAAGAGAACTGGTTTCTTTATTTTGTTGTCCTATTACAGTTTCTTACTCAACAATAATTTGGTTGCATAATGCTTCACAAAAACAACACACAATGTTATGCTTTAAAACTAGCAAAAATTAGGAGCTTAATCATAGTGACATAGCACTTGAAAGATAAGAACTATATTTTATAGAAAGGAAAGAATAAAGAAGGAAAGGAAACAATCACAAGAGTGCATGAAAAAACTAATATTGTTTTTCATACACGATTGTTTTGACGATTGTTTTGTCTGAATCAGCAATATTGCATTTGACGATTGTTTTGTCTGAATTGCATTTGACGATTGTTTTGTCTGAATCAGCAATAATTTGGTCAACTTCTTTTGTTTACATCAACCTATTGTTTACGTCTATTACATATTTTAATAAGCAAATTTCTTATAAGTGGCTATTTGGCTTGCGGGTTTTGTTATGCGGCTTGCTCAAGGAGCATAAAAACATGTGCAGATTTGGAAATAGAAGATGGGGTGTAGCGCGCCCCAAAACGCATGTGTTAAGCCTGGTTAAATTGCGTTTAACGTGCGTTTAACGTTTAATGGAAAATCAACAGAAACACAATTTCAGCAAAAAATGATAAGAGAGATTTAAAGAGCAAGAAAAAAAGAAACAAAGAGGACAGGAATGGATGAAAAGTAACAACTATCTGTTTTTTGGTTCCCATTTTTGCATCAACTTGGGTTGCAACAAACCATGTCCACCAGTTAACAGCCATAGGTCTTATCCCTTAAGCTACCAATTCATATTGCATTTGAATGTTAATCTTCCTGAGTCAGCATTGTTTTGGTCCATGGCTTTATTTAGTCGGCTGTTTTGGCAAGTTTTGTAAGCGCAGAACATGTGCCAATGAGGAAATCAAATATGAAAAAATACATTGGAAAGAAAGAAAGAAAACCGGAAACAGCGAATTAAAGGAACGAAAAAAAGAACAAAAGAAAAAGAGAACTGGTTTCTTTATTTTGTTGTCCTATTACAGTTTCTTACTCAACAATAATTTGGTTGCATAATGCTTCACAAAAACAACACACAATGTTATGCTGTAAAACTAGCAAAAATTAGGAGCTTAATCATAGTGACATAGCACTTGAAAGATAAGAACTATATTTTATAGAAAGGAAAGAATAAAGAAGGAAAGGAAACAATCACAAGAGTGTATGAAAAAACTAATATTGTTTTCGGGCCAAGAAAACGAAGCAACGTTTGACACTTACTCGGGGCGAACCAACTCCCCTCGTTTAAGAATCATAGATGCGTACCTTGCGCTAGAGATGCGTAGTGCATTTGACTATTGTTTTTTCTGAATCAGCAATAATTTGGTCAATTTGTTTTGTTTACATCAATCTATTGTTTACGTCTATTACATTTTCTAAAAAGCATTTTTCTGATAAATGTCTATTTGGCTTGCTATGCGGCTAGCTTGAAGAACACAAAAACATGTGCAGACAACTAGAATAAATATGGCGGTATTGTGCGTCTCAATGCGCATGCGTTCTAAAAAAATTAAAGAAATGAAGAGAATATTCATTTCGATTGAGTGCCTTATACATTTAATGTAAAATCAATAGAAAAATTTAAGCAAAATTGATAAGAGAAAATTAAAAGAGCAAGAAAGAAAGGAACAAAGAAGACAGGAATGGTTGAAAAGTAACAACTATCTGTTTTTTGGCTCCCATTTCTGCATCAACTCGGGTTGCAACAAACCATGTCCACCAGTTAACAGCCATAGGTCTTATCCCTTAAGCTAGCAATTCATATTGCATTTGAATGTTAATCTTCCTGAGTCAGCATTGTTATAGTCCATGGCTTTATTTAGTCGGCTGTTTTGGCAAGTTTTATGAGCGCAGAAAATGTGCCAATTAGGAGATCAAATATGAAAAAATACATTGGAAAGAAAGAAAGAAAACCGGAAACAGCGAATTAAAGGAACGAAAAAAAGAACAAAAGAAAAAGAGAACTGATTTCTTTATTTTGTTGTCCTATTACAGTTTCTTACTCAACAATAATTTGGTTGCATAATGTTTCTTAAAAACAACACACAATGTTATGCTGTAAAACTAGGAAAAATTAGGAGCTTAATCATAGTGACATAGCACTTGAAAGAAAAGAATTATATTTTATAGAAAGGAAAGAATAGAGAAGGAAAGGAAACAATCACATGAGTGTATGAAAAAAACTAATATAGTTTTTTGGGCCAATGACAACGGAGCAACGTTTGACACTTACTCGGGGATAACCAACTCCCCTCGTTTTAGAATCATAGATGCGTACCTTGCGCTAGAGATGCGTATTGCATTTGACTATTGTTTTTTCTGAATCAGCAATAATATTGTCAATTTCTTCTGTTTACATAAATCTATTGTTTACTTCTATTACATTTTCCAATTAGCAAATTTCTGATAAGCGGCTATTTGGCTTGCGTGTTTTTGTTATACGGCCAGCTCAAACGGCACAAAATTATGTGCAGACAACTAGCTTAAATTTGGCAGTATTGTGCGTCTCAATGCGCATGCGTTCTAAAAAAAATTAAAGAAATAAAGAGAATAATCATTTAGATTGCGTGACTTATACATTTAATGTAAAATCAACAAAAAAAAGTTTCAGCAAAATTGATAAGAGAAAGTTAAAGAGCAAGAAAGAAAGGAAAAAAGAAGACAGGAATGGTTGAAAAGTAACAACTATCTGTTTCTTGGCTCCCATTTCTGCATCAACTCGGGTTGCAACAAACCATGTCCACCAGTTAACAGCCATAGGTTTATCCCTTAAACTACCAATTCATATTGCATTTGAATGTTAATCTTCCTGAGTCAGCATTGTTTTGGTCCATGGCTTTATTTAGTCGGCTGTTTTGGCAAGTTTTGTGAGCGCAGAACATGTGCCAATGAGGAAATCAAATATGAAAAAATACATTGGAAAGAAAGAAAGAAAACCGGAAACAGCGAATTAAAGGAACGAAAAAAAGAACAAAAGAAAAATAGAACTGATTTCTTTATTTTGTTGTCCTATTACATTTTCTTACTCAGCAATATTTTGGTTGCGTAATGCTTCACAAAAACAACACACAATGTTATGCTGCAAATCTAGCAAAAATTAGGAGCTTAATCATACTGACATAGCACTTGAAAGAAAAGAATTATATTTTATAGAAAGGAAAGAATAGAAAAGGAAAGGAAACAATCACAAGAGTGTATGAAAAAACTAATATTGTTTTCTGGCAAAGGAGAACTTAGCAACGTTTGACTCTTACTCGGGGCGAACCCAGTCCCCTCGTTTTAGAATCATAGATGCGTACCTTGCGCTAGAGATGCGTATTGCATTTGACTATTGGTTTTTCTGAATCAGCATTAATTTGGTCAATTTCTTTTGTTTACATCAATCTATTGTTTACTTCTTTTACATTTTCCTATGAGCAAATTTCTGATAAGTGGCTAATTCGCTTGCGTGTTTTTGTTATGCAGCTAGCTCAAACAGGACAAAAACATGTGCAGACAACTAGATTAAATATGGCGTGTGGCTATTTGGCTTGCGTGTTTTTGTTATGCGGCAAAGAGCACAAAAACATGGGCAGACAAGGAGCTCAAGTATGGCGGTATTTTGCGTCTCAATGCACATACTTTATAAGAAACATTAAAGAATGCGAAAAAAAGCGAAAATTCATCGTGATTCATCGTGATAATATCATGATTTCTCTATTTTGATGTACTATTACAGTTTTGTAATCAGCAATAAAATGTTTGCGTAATGCTTCACAAAACCAACACACAAATTTACTCTGCAAAGCTTGCAAAAATTAGGAGCTAAATTATACTGATATAGCACTAAGAAAGGGAAAAAATAAGGTGTTAGAAAAGGATGGAGGATGAAAGGAAACAATCACAGAAGCGGATGAAAAAACCAATATGGTTTTTGAGCCAATGAAAACGGAGCAATGTTTGAAACTTACTCGGGGCGAACCAGCTCCCCTCGTTTTAAAATCATAGATGCGTACCATGCGCTAGAGATGCGTATTGCATTTGACTATTGTTTTTTCTGAATCAGCAATAATTTGGTCAATTTGTTTTGTTTACATCAATCTATTGTTTACGTCTATTACATTTTCTAAAAAGCATTTTTCTGATAAATGTCTATTTGGCTTGCTATGCGGCTAGCTTGAAGAACACAAAAACATGTGCAGACAACTAGATTAAATATGGCGGTATTGTGCGTCTCAATGTGCATGCGTTCTAAAAAAATTAAAGAAATGAAGAGAATATTCATTTCGATTGAGTGCCTTATACATTTAATGTAAAATCAATAGAAAAATTTCAGCAAAATTGATAAGAGAAAATTATCCCACGTTGCTCCAATGACAACGGAGCAACGTTTGACACTTACTCGGGGATAACCAACTCCCCTCGTTTTAGAATCATAGATGCGTACCTTGCGCTATAGATGCGTATTGCATTTGACTATTGTTTTTTCTGAATCAGCAATAATATTGTCAATTTCTTCTGTTTACATCAATCTATTGTTTACTTCTATTACATTTTCCAATTAGCAAATTTCTGATAAGTGGCTATTTGGCTTGCGTGTTTTTGTTATGCGGCCAGCTCAAACGGCACAAAATTATGTGCAGACAACTAGCTTAAATTTGGCAGTATTGTGCGTCTCAATGCGCATGCATTCTAAAAAAAATTAAAGAAATAAAGAGAATATTCATTTAGATTGCGTGCCTTATACATTTAATGTAAAATCAACAAAAAAAAGTTTCAGCAAAATTGATAAGAGAACGTTAAAGAGCAAGAAAGAAAGGAACAAAGAAGACAGGAATGGTTGAAAAGTAACAACTATCTGTTTGTTGGCTCCCATTCGGCATCAACTCGGGTTGCAACAAACCATGTCCACCAGTTAACAGCCATAGGTCTTATCCCTTAAGCTACCAATTCATATTGCATTTGAATGTTGATCTTCCTGAGTCAGCATTGTTTTAGTCCATGACTTTATTTAGTCGGCTGTTTTGGCAAGTTTTATGAGCGCAGAACATGTGCCAATTAGGAGATCAAATATGAAAAAATACATTGGAAAGAAAGAAAGAAAACCGGAAACAGCGAATTAAAGGAACGAAAAAAAGAACAAAAGAAAAAGAGAACTGATTTCTTTATTTTGTTGTCCTATTACAGTTTCTTACTCAACAATAATTTGGTTGCATAATGCTTCACAAAAACAACACACAATGATATGCTGTAAAACTAGCAAAAATTAGGAGCTTAATCATAGTGACATAGCACTTGAAAGAAAAGAATTACATTTTATAGAAAGGAAAGAATAGAGAAGGAAAGGAAACAATCACATTAGTGTATGAAAAAACTAATATAATTTTTTGGGCCAATGACAACGAAGCAACGTTTGACACTTACTCGGGGCGAACCAACTCCCCTCGTTTTAGAATCATAGATGCGTACCTTGCGCTAGAGATGCGTATTGCATTTGTCTATTGTTTTTTCTGAATCAGCAATAATTTGGTCAATTTCTTTTGTTTACATCAATCTATTGTTTACTTCTTTTACATTTTCCTATTAGCAAATTTCTTATAAGTGGCTATTTCGCTTGCGTGTTTTTGTTATGCAGCTAGCTCAAACAGCACAAAAACATGTGCAGACAACTAGATTAAGTATGGCGGTATTGTGCGTCTCAATGCGCATGCGTTCTAAAAAAATTAAAGAAATAAAGAGAATAATCAATTAGATTGCGTGCCTTATACATTTAATGTAAAATCAACAAAAAAAGTTTCAGCAAAATTGATAAGAGAAGGTTAAAGAGCAAGAAAGAAAGAAACAAAGAAGACAAGAATGGTTGAAAAGTAACAACTATCTGTTTCTTGGCTCCAATTTTTGCATCAACTCGGGTTGCAACAAACCATGTCCACCAGTTAACAGCCATAGGTCTTATCCCTTAAGCTACCAATTCATATTGCATTTGAATGTTAATCTTACTGAGTCAGCATTGTTTTGGTCCATGGCTTTGTTTAGTCGGCTGTTTTGGCAAGTTTTGTGAGCGCAGAACATGTGCCAATGAGGAGATCAAAAATGAAGAAATAGATTGGAAAGAAAGAAAGAAACCGGAAACAGCGAATTAAAGGAACAAAAAAAGAACAAAAAGAAAAAGAGAAATGATTTCTGTATTTTGTTGTCCTATTAGAGTTTCTTACTCAGCAATAATTTGGTTGCGTAATGCTTCACAAAAACAACACACAATGTTATGCTGCAAAACTAGCAAAAATTAGGAGCTCAATCATAGTGACATAGCACTTGAAAGAAAAGAAATATGTTTTATAGAAAGGAAAGAATAGAGAAGGAATAGAAACAATCACAAGAGTATATGAAAAAACTAATTCTATTTTTGGGCCAATGAAAACGAAGCAACGTTTTACACTTACTCGGGGCGAACCAACTTCCCTCGTTTTAGAATCATAGATGCGTACCTTGCGCTAGAGATGCATATTGCAATTGACTATTGTTTTTTCTGAATCAGCAATAATTTGGTCAATTTCTTTGTTTACATCAATCTTTTGTTTACTTCTCTTACATTTTCCAATTAGCAAATTTCTGATAAGTGGCTAATTGGCTTGCGTGTTTTTGTTATGCGACTAGCTCAAACAGCACAAAATGTGCAGACAATGAGCTTATATATGTCGGTATTGTGAGTCTCAATGCGCAGGCGTTCTAAGAAAGGTTAAAGAATGTGAAAACAGGGAATATTCAGTTCGCTTGCTTGCCTTATACACTTAATAGAAAATCAACAGAAAAATAATGTCAGCAAAATTGATAAGAGAGAACTAAAGAGCAAGAAAGAAAAGAACAAAGAAGACAGGAACGGTTGAATTGTAACACCTATCTGTTTTTGGTACCATTTTTGCATCAACTCGGGCTGCAACAAACTATGTCCACCAGTTCACAGAGTTAACAGCCATAGGTCTTATCCCTTAAGCTACCAATTCGTATTGCCTCTGAATGTTAATCTTCCTGAGTCAGCATTGTTTTGGTCCATTGCTTTATTTAGTCGTCTGTTTTGGCAAGTTTTGTGGGCGTAGAACATGTGCCAATTAGGAGATCAAATATAAAAAAACTACATTGGAAAAAAACCGAAAACAACGAATTAAAGGAACGAAAAAAAGAACAAAAGAAAAAGAGAACTAATTTTTCTTTTTTGTTGTCCAATTACAGTTTCTTAATCAACAGTAATTTGGTTGCGTAATGCTTCACAAAAACAACACAAAACGTTATGCTGCAAAACGTGCAAAAACTAGGAGCTTAATCATAGTGATATAGCACTAAGAAAGGAAAAAAAAATTTGTGTTATAGAAAAGAAAGAAGGATGAAAGGAAACAATCACAGAAGGGATGAAAAATTCAATATTTTTTTTGAGCCAATCCAAAACGGAGCAATGCTTGACACTTACTCGGGGCGAACCAACTCCTCTCGTTTTTGAAACATAGATGGGTACCTTGCGCTAGAGATGCGTATTGCATTTGACTATTATTTTTTCTTAGTTAGCAAAAATTTGGTCAATTTCCTAATTGAATACCCTATTTATGCGACATGTTTTTTAAGCGCAACCACATGTGCAGTTCAAGAGCTTAAAATTGAGGCATAGCGCATCTCAAAGCGCTTGTTTTAAGATCGGCTGCAGCTCTAAAGGCGATTAAGTTATGTGACAGTAGCGCTGTCTACCATTTAGCTCAAGTGCGACTTACACTTGATAGAAAAAATAGATAGAAGAAAATAAATATTAATTAACAGATAAGGATAAAAAAATTTAAAGCAAAAAAGGAAGGGAAGACAAAACGTGGATCAAGGAGAACAATTATCCATTTTTGATTCAAAAACAAAATAGCAATTTTAATTTTACGCATTGGTTTTAAATGCCATAGATCTTGTACCTGACGCTACCGATGCATAATGCAATTGCCAATCGCTCTCTCTACATCAAGAGTTTTGCGAAGTGTTTTTACTGGCTTGCCTGATTTATCTAAGAGACATACATAATGAGCGCACAAAATGGTGCAGATTGGAAGTCTAAATTTGACTAAGGAAACAAGAGAAAAATAGAGAACAGAAAATGAAATAAAACTTTTTACCCAGATAGAAAACTATGCTTCTTTTTCCGCCCAAATCGTACTGGAAACCCTGCTTATTGTTTACGGCTCTTTTACCATTTTATGGAGAAAATTCAGATAAGTGGCTATTTGGCTTGCGTGTGCAGCATAGGAGCTTAAATACGGCGGTATAGTGCGTCTCAAAGCGCATGCGTTCAGCCCGGCTATAATTCTAAGAAAAGATAAAAATGTGAAATTAAAGCGAATAACGATTTCGCTCTCGTGCGTTTTACATTTAATGGAAAAATAAGAGAAAAAAGTTTTGAGCAAAAAACTATAAGAGGGAACTAAACAACAAGAAAAACGCAAGAAAGGAAGACAGGAATGGATGAAAAGTAACAACTATCTGTTTTTTGGGTCGAGTTTTTGCATCAACTCGGGTTGCCTCAATCCGTGGACAACATATGTTAACAGCCATAGGTCCTATCCCTTAGAGCTTCAATAAGCTCATACAGCATCCAATTCAAAAGTTAAAAATAGATAAATGAGAAGAAAGTTTTGACTAAGAAATATAAGAAAGAAAAAAAGAGAAAAAAAAATAAAACAAAAAAACAGTCGGGGATCAAAACAACAATTACTTGTTTCTGGGGTCAAGAAAGCAAAGACTTATTCAACTGGGACACCCCGCATTTTGATCAAAGTCCTAACCGCTTACGCTACTGATGCGTATTGCATTTTTTTGTTGTTCTTTCGGAATCAGCAAAACTTCGGTCATTGGCTTTAATGGCTCGCTTGTCTTGGCACGCTTAATGAGCGCAAAACGTGTGCACATGAGGAGCCAAAAACCAACCAAAGAAAAAAATTTAGAACGAAAGATAAGAAAAAAACAAAACGAAAGGAAATAAAAGGAACGAAAAAAGAATGACATAAATTATAACCAATTTTTCAAGTGGAACAGTAAATTTGGCGTGCTTTTGCGTTTTTGATTAGGCTCAAACACCTGTCTTGAGCTTGACAGCCATTTTTTATTAAACTAAACGCACAGTCATTCCCTAATAATTCTTGAAAAGAAAACTGCAGTTGCCGAAGACTGTTTGAGTGTAAATAGTCGATTTTTTCCAAGATCTGCTTTTACCCAAGAATTGCGGAACCAATATTTTCAAAAAGTTGAAAATGTTCTTTGTCAAAGAAACAATTTTTTTGTTTCATATGGATAGCACCTGTAACAGTTCTATATTTGTGAAGAAGTTCTCCAGTGTTCATATTGAAGCCATTTTTAAGGCCATAGTATAGAAAATCATCTGGCGTAGGGTATGTTATTCATCTATACTAATCGTGGTGATTCTAATCTGAGTTAAATTTAGAATACTTTTTAACTTTTAATCATTTGTGCTAAATAAGTTCAAATTGTACTGTTAAGCTAATTATTTGGCTCGCCCCAATCGTTGGCAATTGCATCAGTAGATGTAGAATTGCTGCATGAGATTGATAAAAGAAAAGATAGAGGAAAAATTTGCCAGTTATTAACTGTGCGATCTCTAAGTTTTTCATTCAGGCTAATATTTTGCAAATGCGTTTCAAAGGTTTAGTGTGTAATCAATCCTCGTAGGTTATTCCAACTGTTCGCAGTTCCGTCATTGTTTGTGACTAAGTTTGAAAAAAATTTGGTCAAACTCAATTTCTACTGAGCTGAAACAAGAAAAAGCTTCATCAATTTTCTTTCTTTTGCAATTTTGAATCCTGTTTAAATTGTTTGCATTCAGTTAAATTGAAAAAAAAATTCGTATTCTTGCTGGCATGTACGCTACTTTTTTTCTTAGGTAAAGAATGACTTGGGCTCTTTTAGTGCTATTTTTGCGGAGTGCTGCTCTATTAGGAGAAAACATCAAAATGTGATTTGAAATCACTTTTGAGCAACTAAAGTGGCTAAAATGAATGTCATGATTTTTTGTAAATGCTCACCTCTTCAATTGGCATAGTATTAGTAAGAGAAGGTAAAAATAGGTATAAAGGTTACAAAATTAGGAACAGAAACTTCGCGCAGCAAGCAGTAATTACATAGAGAGGACCAAGCGTTTTTATAGCGATAAATTTAGGGAACTGAGCTGAGCAAAACTGGTTTCTTTTGTAGGTTATACACTCCTTTACTTTTAGAGTAAAAAGTGCCTTGCAATAATCTTCAGAAAAATTTAAGCTTTCAAAAGTTTTCAAAATCTGTTCATGGTTTTCGTAAGATTTAAACATGAAAAAAAATTGGTTGGTTTTCAAAGAGACAATTATACTCATTTTTAATACATTTTTGTAGATTTGGTTGAAGATTAGGAGCTTAATATGAAGGTACAGCGAGTCTCAAAGCGCTTGTGTTAAGATCGGCTGCAGCTCTAAGGGCAATGAAAAAATGTGACAATAGTAGCGCTGTCGACCTTTCGCTCAAGTGCGACTTACATTTGCTAGAACAAATAGATAGAAGAAAAGAAAAATTATTTAGCAGAGAAATATCAGAAAAATTTGAAGCCAAAAAAAGAAGCAAAGAGAAAACGTGGATAAAAGACAACAATTACTCATTTTTGGTTCAAAAACCGAATAGCCATTTGAAGCATAGTTTTAAATGACACAGATCTGTACCTGACAAAACCAATGCCTAAAGCATTTGCCAATCGCTCTTTCTACATCAACAAATTTGCGAACAGTGTGTTTAGTGGCACGCTTGTTTTATCTAAGAGGAATGCCTAATGCGCGCAAAAAGTGTGCAGATTGGAAGTCTAAATTTAACTAGGGAAACAGGAGAAAGATAGAGAACAGAAAATGAAAGGAAATTGGTCTCCCAGACAGAAAACTATGCTCCTTTTCCCACCCAGCTTGGACTGGAACCCCTGCTTTTTGTTAATGTTCATTTCACTTTCTAATAAACAAATTTCTGATAGTTGGCTATTTGTCTTTGTTGCTTTTGTTATGCGGCTACGTCAAAGAACACAAAAGCATGGGCAGACAAGGAGTTTATGTATGGTGGTATTGTGCGTCTCAATGCGCATGCGTTAAGCCCGGCTGTAGTTCTAAGAAAATTTTTTTAAAAAAATTGAAAATAAAGCGAATATTCATTTCGCTCTCGTGCCTTTTACATTTAATGGAAAAATAAGAGAAAAAATTTTTGAGCAAAAAACAATAAGAGGGAACTAAACAACAAGAAAAACGCAAGAAAGGAAGACAGGAATGGATGAAAAGTAACAACTATCTGTTTTTTGGGTCGAATTGTTGCATCAACTCTGGTTGCCTCAATCCATGTTCAACATATGTTAACAGCCATAGGTCCCATCCCTTAGAGCTTCAAAAAGGTGGTGCAGCATTCAATTCAGAAGTTAAAAATAGATAGATGAGAAAAAAGTTTTGACTAAGAAATATATGAAAGAAATAAAGAGAAGAAAAAGAAAACAAAAAAACAGTCGGGGATCAAAACAACAATTACTTGTTTCTGGGGTCAAGAAAGCAATGGCTTATTCAACTTGGACACACCGCTTTTTGATCAAAGTCCTAACCGCTTACGCTATTGATGCGTATTGCATTTTTTTGTTGTTCTTTCGGAATGGCCTTATTGATTCGCTTGTCGTGGCACGCTTAATGAGCGCAAAACGTGTGCACATTAGGAGCCAAAAACCAACCAGAGAAAAAAATTTAGAACGAAAGATAAGAAAAAAACAAAACGAAAGGAAATAAAAGGAACGAAAAAAGAATGACATAAAATATAACCAATTTTTCAAGTGGAACAGTAAATTTGGCATGCTTTTGCGTTTTTGATTAGGCTCAAACACCTGTCTTGGGCTTGACAGCCATTTTTTATTAAACTAAACGCACAGTCATTCACTAATAAATCTTGAAAAAAATGCAGTTGCCGAAGACTGTTTAAGTGTAAATAGTCTATTTTTTCCAAGATCTGCTTTTACCCAAGGTTTGCGGAGTCAATATTTTCAAAAAGTTGAAAATGTTCTTTGTCAGAGAAACATATTTTTTGTTTCAAATGAATAGCACCTAAAACAGGTTTATATTTGTGAAGACGTTCTCCAGTGTTCATATTGAAGCCATGATTAAGACCATAGCATAGAGAATCATCTGGCGTAGGGTATGTTTTTCATCTATGCTAATCGTGGTGATTCTAATCTGAGTTAAGTTTAGAATACTTTTTAGCTTTTAATCATTTGTGCTAAATAGGTTCAAATCGTACTGTTAGGTCAATTATTTGGCTCGTCCCAAGTGTTGGCAATTGCATCAGTAGATGTAGAATCGCTGCATGAGATTGATAAAAAAAAGATAGAGGAAAAATTTGCCAGTTATTAACTGTGCGATCTCTAAGTTTTTCATTCAGGCTGATATTTTGCAAATAGGTTTCCAAAGTTTAGTGTGAAATCAATCCTTGGTAGTTATTCCAATTGTTCGCAGTTCCGTCATTGTTTGAGACTAAGTTTGAAAAAAAAGTTTGGCCAAATTCAATTTCTACTGAGCTGAAACAAGAAAAAAGCTTCACCAATTTTCTTTCTTTTGCAATTTCGAGTCTTCTTTAACTTGTTTACATCTAGTTTAACAAAAAAAATCGTATTCTTGCTGGCATATACGCTACTTGATTCATACGAACCTCAAATCCAACAAAATTGTTGTTGTTGGGCTTTATGCATAGTTGTTTCTAATTTAAATTTCCAATTTCTTGGGTAAAGAATGACTTGAGCTCTTTTTGTGCTATTTTTGCGGAGTGCTGCTCTATTAGGAGAAAACATCAACATGTGATTTGAAATCACTTTTGAGCAACTATTGTGGCTGATATGAATGTCATGATTTTTTTTATATACTCACCTCTTCAATTGGCATAGTATTAGTAAGAGAAGTTACAAGTAGGTATAAAGGTTACAAAATTAGGAACAGAAACTTCGCGAAGCAAGCAGTGATTACATAGAGAGGACCAAGCGTTTTTATAGCGATCAATTTAGGGAAATGAGCTGAGCAAAACTGGTTTTTTTAGTAGGTTATACACTCCTTTACTATTAGAGTAAAAATTGCCTTGCAATAATCTTCAGAAAATTTAAGCTTTCAAAAGTTTTCAAGATCTGTGCATGGTTTTTGTAAGTTTTAAACATGAAAAAAATTTGGTTGTTTTTCAAAGAGACAATTATACTCTATTTTAATACATTTTTGTAGATCTGGTTGAAGATTAGGAGCTTAATATGAAGGTACAGCGAGTCTCAAAGCGCTTGTGTTAAGATCGGCTGCAGCTCTAAGGGCAATGAAAAAATGTGACAATAGTAGCGCTGTCGACAATTCGCTCAAGTGCGACTTACATTTGCTAGAATAAATAGATAGAAGAAAAGAAAAATTAATTAGCAGAGAAATATCAGAAAAATTTAAAGCCCAAAAAAGAAGCAAAGAGAAAACGTGGATAAAAGACAACAATTACTCATTTTTGGTTCAAAAACCGAATAGCCATTAGAAGCATAGTTTTAAATGAGAAAGATCTGTACCTGACAATACCAATGCCTAAGGCTTTTGCCAATCGCTTTTTCTACCTTAACAAATTTGAGAACAGTGTGTTTAGTGGCGCGCTTGTTTTATCTAAGAGAAATGCCTAATGCGCGCAAAAAAACTTCTGTTAGCTGGCTATTTGGCTTTGTTGCTTTTGTTATGCGGCTAGCTCAAAGAACACAAAAGCATGTGCAGACAAGGAGTTCATGTATGGCGGTATTGTGCGTCTCAATCCGCATGCGTTAAGCCCGGCTGTAGATCTAAAAGAAGTAAAAAAAAATGAAAATAAAGCGATTATTCATTTCGCTCTCGTGCCTTTTACATTTAATGGAAAAATAAGAGAAATTTTTTTTGCAAAAAATTATAAGAGGGAACTAAGCAGCAAGAAAAACGCAAGAAAGGAAGGCAAGTTTGGATAAAAAGTAACAACTATCTGTTTTTTTGGGTCGAATTGTTGCATCAACTCCGGTTGCCTCAATCCATGTTCAACAAATATTAATAGCCATAGGTCCCGTCCCTTAGAGCTTCAATAAGGTGGTGCAGCATCCAATTCAGAAGTTAAAAATAGATAGATAAGGAAAAAATTTTGACTTAGAAATATAAAAAAAAAATAAAAAGTCTCGGCACGCTTAATGAGCGCAACATGTGTGCACATTAGGAGCCAAAAACCGACCAAAGAAAAAAACTTAGAAAGAATGCTAAGAAAAAACGAAACAAAAGGAAATAAAAAGAACGAAAAATAATGACATAAAAAGATAACCAACTTCTGAAGTTGTGGCACAGTAAATTTGGCCTCCTTTTGCGTTTTTCATTAGGCTCAAACACCTGTCTTTGGTTTTACAGCCTTTTTTAAAAAAAACTACACGCACAGGTATTCCTTATAAATTCTCGAGAAGAAAAATGCTTTTGCCGAAGATTGTTTAAGTGTAAATGGTCAATTTTTTCCAAGATCTGCTTTTTCCAAGATTTGTGGCATCAATGTTTTCAAAAAACTTAAAATGTTTTTTGTCAATTAAATATAATTTATATTTCAAATGAATAGCACCTGTGAGAGACTTATATTTGAGAAGAAGTTCCCCAATGCTCTTATTAAAGACACGAACCATATGGCGAGGGTGTACTAATCATCTTTGATAATCATGTTGATTCTAATCTGAGTTAAATTTAGAAAACCTTTAAAATTTGGTCTTTTGTGCTAAATAGGTACAAATCGTAGTGTTCATCCCAAGTATAAGCAATTGCAGTAGTAGATGTAGAATTGCAGCATGAGCTTATTAATTGAAAACCTAGAGGAATGTTTTGCCAGTTAATAACTGTGCCATCTCTATGTTTTTAATTCAGGCTAACAATTTGCAAATACTTTTCTAAAGTTTAGCGTGTAATCAATATTTGGCAGTTAATTCAATTGATCGCAGTTCCATTATTGCCTGAGACAAAGTTTTAAGAGAATGTTTGGTCAAAATCCATTTCTACAAAGCTGAAACAAAAAAAGCTTTATCAATTTTTTTCTTTTGCAATTTTGCGTCTGGTAGCATCTAGTTTAACTGAAAAAGTAAGAGTAATCTTACTGACATGTACGCCACTTGAGTCAAAAGAACCGGAAAACCAACAAAAGTGTTGTCTTGCTCTAGGCATAGTTAATTCTAACTTAAAATTACAATTTTTTTGGTAAAGAACGTCTGAAGCTCTTTTAGTGCTATTTTTGCTGGGTGCTGCTCCAATAAGAAAAAACATCAACATATGATTATAAATTACTTTTGGGCAACTAAAGTGGCTGATATAAAAGTCAGGATTTTTTGTTAATACTCATCTCTTCAATTGGCATAGTTTTAGTAAGAAAAGTTACAGGTAGGTATAAAGGTTACAAATTTAGGATCAAAAACTTCGCAGAGCAAGCAGTAAAAAAAAGAAAGGACCAAGCTTTAATATAGCTATAAATTTAGTGTACTGAGCTGAGCAAAGATGGTTTCTTAAGTAGGTTATACACTCTTTTACTTATAGTGTAAAAACTGCCTATCAATAATCTTCAGCGAAATTTAAGTTTTCAAACGCTTTCAAGATCTGTTTAAGATTTTTGTAGTTTTAAACTTGCAAAGGTTTTGTTGTTCTTCAGGAAGACAATTATATTTATTTTTTAAACATTTTTTAAGAATTGGTTGAAGAGTAGGAGCTTAAAATGGAGGTACAGCTAGTCTCAAAGCGCTCATGTTAAGATCGGCTGCAGCTCTATGGGCTATTAAAACATGTGGCAATAGTAGCGCTGTCGACAATTCGCTTAAGTGCGACTTATATTTGATAGAATAAAAACATAGAAGAAAAGAAAAATTAATTAGCAGAGAAATATCAGAAAAATTTAAAGCAAAAAAAGAAGGAACGCGAAAACGTGCATAAGAGACGACAATTACTCATTTTTGGTTCAAAAAATTTATAGCCATTTGAAGCGTAATTTTAAATGACATTGATCTTGTACCTGACGCTACCGATGCATAATGCATTTGCCAATCGCTCTTTCAACATCAAAAAAGTTGCGAACAGTGCATTTATTGGCTCGCCTGTTTTATCTAAGAATAATGCTTAATGAGCGCAAGAATTGTGCAGATTGGAAGTCTAATTTTAACTAGGGAAACAGGAGAGATAGAGAACAGAAAATGAAAGGAAATTGGTCACCCAGACAGAAAACTACGTTTATTTTCACACCCAAATCGGACTAGAACCCCTGCTTTTTGTTAACGTCTATTACACTTTCTAATAAGCAAATTTCTGATAGGTGAATATGTGTCTGTTTGTTCTGTTTGTTCTTGTTTGTTCGGCGAGCTCAAAGAGCACAAAAACTAGCGGTAAAGTGCCTCTCATAGCGCATGCGTTAAGCACGGCTGTAGTTCTAAAAAAAATCAAAAAATGTAAAAAATAATGCAAATTTTCATTTCGCTCACGTGTGTTTTACATTTAAGGGAAATTTAACAGAAAAAAATTCTTTATGCTACCAATTTTTGTTGCCTTTGAAGATTAATCTTCCTGGGTCAGCATTAATTTGGTCCATGGCTACATTAAGTTTACAGTTTATTGAGCGCAAAACATATGCAAATTAGGAGCTCAAATATAAAAAACGAGATCAGAAGGAGGGTAAAAAAATTTAAAAAAAAAAGAAAGATGAACGAAGAAAGAGAACAAAAGAAAACACCAGCCTCTCTGTTTTGTTGTCCAGGAAGTTATGCTTCTTTCTCAGCATTGATTTGGCTCAAAACTCCGCCCCTGTCTTGACAGTCAATGATTTTTGCCCTAAGCTACCGATATCTACTGCTTACGCCTCTTAAACTTTCTACTGAGCAAAATTTTGTTTAGTGAATATTTGGCTTGCTTGTTTTTGCTATGCGGCATGCCTTATCAGTGCAAAAAAATGAGCGGATTAGGCTCATATCTTTAATATGACAATAAAGAGCTTCTAAAAACGTCCGTGTTTAAGGACCTTTAGAACAAGTGCAGATTAGAGCTTCAATAAGATGGTACGTCCTTCACGTGAGAATTTATATATACATAAACGAGAAAAAATTCCTGGACAATGAAATATAAGTAAAAATGAAAGAAAAAAAGTGAACAAAAAACAGTAGTGGATAAAAACCACTATTCAGGCTAACTTTTTGCGAATAGGTTTCTAAAGTCTAGTGTGTATTCATTCTTCAAGAGTTACTTTAATTGTTCGCAGTTCCAACATTGCCTTCAAATAACTTTGAAAAGTAGGTTTTGTAAAAATCATTTTCTACAACTGAAACCAGAAAATAGCTTTATCATTTTTCTTTCTTTTGCAATTTTGCGTCTCGGAGCATCTAGTTTAACTCAAATAATAATAGTATTCTTGCTGGAATGTACGCCACTTGAGTCGAGAGAACCACAAAACCAACGACCTTGTTGATGTGTTGCTTCACGCATAGTTGATTTTAATTAAGTTTTACAGTTTTTTTGGTAATCAATGACTCGTGCTTTAAAAATGCCTCATAAACTTTCTACTGAGCAAAATTTTGTTTAGTTTTAGTGAAGATTTGGCTTGCTTGTTTTTGCTATGCGGCATGCCTTATCAGTGCAAAAAATGAGCGAATTAGGCGCTTAAATATGACAATAAAGAGCTTCTAAAAACTCATGCAATAAACTAGGCATTACATGCAAATTTGGAACTTGCAACAGCAATCCGAAACCTGCTAAAAATTGAAGTTTTATTGGAATGAATTTTGTAGTTGCTACACAGATGAAAGCAAGTGTATTTGGAGCATAACATGCAAATGTGTAAACTGCAACAGCAATCAAAATTTTGCTAAGAATTGAAGTTTTCGGCCAATACTTTTGTAATTGCTACATTGGTGAAAAAAATGTACTTGATGAATTGCATGCAAATTTGGAAACAACGAAGGCAATCTGAAACTTGCACACCTGGACAACTGAATGGATGCTAAACCCAGAAGAACTATCTTCAAAACCTATTCTACAAAATATAAAGTTGCTGCAGTAAAAACAGTTAGTTATTGAGAGCTGAGGGAACATGAATGATAAATAAATTGAGATGTAATGCCAATAAAAGCAGAAAACTTTTGGCGGGCACGTAAACTTTCAAATATAGCAGTAGACAGGTAAGTTTGCAATTGAATTGATTAGAAATCTGTAAGAAAAACAAACCAATATCGTAAACTTGGAAGGTAAGTTTTGATTTAAACAAGGCGCAATATCATGACAGAAATAAAATTAGAATTTGCTATGAATTTTCTTGCAATCATGGCTCTGTAGTTGATATTACGGAAAGCACGGTTCGATAGTTGATCTTGATTGGACAAAATGATTGACATAATTATATTCAAATGCTTAAATATATTTGGATAGAATTTTTAAAGTAGGAAAGTTGTCATACCAAAAATTTGAGTTTGTAGATGAGATTATTTAAGGTAAAAAATGGGTTGAAAAAAACGTTATTTGAAACAAAAATTAAATTAAACTTGCAGAGATATCTTTTACAATGTGTTTAGCCGCAACAAATCCATTATTCATTAGAAATTTTGCAACATAGATTAGTCAGAAACATGTTAGAACAGTAGAGAAAGCGTAATAATATGGCGATAGAAGCGAGTATCTCCGGATTCGTGGGTTTGAATTCCTCTCATGATTATTATTAAAATCATAACTCAATGGTTGATATTATAGAAATTATGGTTAGATAGTTATCCTGATTGAACAAAATGATTGGCATAGGTTTATTCAAACTGTTATATAAAATTGGACATAATTTTTAAAGTAAATAGGTTGTCCTGCCAAGACGCTGAACAAGTAGGATCAATGATTGCAGGTAGGAGAATTGAATTGAAGTTCTAGTGAAACCTACAGTGGGTGTAGCCAAAACGAATCCATTATTCAAGATCTATATTGTAGCATCCCAAATGAAACTCAAAAACATATTATTCAAACACAAAAGAAACCTTCAAGTACCTGGAAAAAAGCGATAGACTTTTTCAACTCGAACTCAAAAAAACTGATGGCTTGTGCACAAAATTTCTATTCAAAGGACCAACAATTAAAACTGCTGAAGAACCTAGGGAGTTTTCTTCTGGTTCTTAAATTTGCAAATTGTCGTTTGGCCACTATTCCCTACGTAGAGCTACATTTTGGGAGAAAAAAGAGAACAGATTTATGGAGCTCAGAGCTGACATGTTTTCTTGCAGAAACAATACCGCAGTAAGAATTGATGTAAACATTACAGATGTCTACAGCACTCATTCTCAAGAATACCGTCATTGACTGAAATGACTCACAATTCAACTTTGGTTCAAGCCCGTACACAGGTCATTCAACATGTATAACATAAACTGGCGAATGTACCAGATTACCATCGAAAAACATTCAATTGGCTTGAATGTTTAGTTGTACCAATAATTGGAAAGATAATATGAAGACAATCACATCAAACTTTTGAAACCGCTCCACAGAAAGCTCAACATGATAATAACGATCGTCATATGATTCATATCAATTTTTATCTCGCTTGTACTACACATACTATTTGGTTACTTGACAAACAAATATGGACGCCAATAACATCTGAAACTAGGGAACTACCAAACAGCCAGGACCAGTAGTATTTAGTATGATGTTCAGTTTAACCCTCAAAAACTGCAAGAAAATAGTTTCATTGAAGAAAGCTAAGTTCAGAACAAGAAACATTTAAAAGAGGCAACAGTAATGTGCAATACAAGAGCAAGAAGACCCTAGTGCGAGGATCAGAACCCAGTGCAATCTTCATGTGAACAGATTGCTTTCCAATTCAACCCTGAACTCAGTTTAACTAAACCTTCAACCCTAATTCGTTCTGACTGTGAGCAGAACTCTGCATGCAAAAAATTAAAACTCAGATTAAAACCAATTTTTTACAGTACAAAAAGTGCTTCCTTGAGCACTCCCTGCAAAATTTGATTAGTCTTTGAACCTAATTTTGCATATATTTAAAGAAGGCGTTGTGTCATATTACTTACATACAAAAATCTTAAACCTAGTAGGTAAATTTCATTTAAACAAGGCACTGCAGCACAGCCGAAATATCAAGATTAAAATTCGCTCAGGAATATGATTGGAATCAGGGCTCGATTGTTGTTATTCTAGAAAACATGGTTTGATCGTTGATCCTGATTGGAAAAAAAAATTGACGTAAATTTATTGAAATGCTCAGTTATAATGGATAGAATTTGTAAAATAGGAAGATTGTCTTACGAAAAAGCTGCGCTTCTAGAAAAGATAATTGAAGGAAGAAGAGATTTGGTTCATTGAAAAGTTAGTTTAAATAGAATTGATTTGAAGTTGCAGCAAAATCGTTTAAAGTGGGTGTAGTCACAAGGAATTCATTATTTTTCTGAAGTCCTGAGTTATAGATTAGTCAGAAACAAGATAGAACATTTTTAAAAAATGTTATAAGAGTGGGCCTAACTTTTTTGATAAATTTATTAAATAGTCTTCTAGTGCACCCGGGAGGCTTCTTTAATTCAGTTTCAGCTCTTGGTTGTAGTTATTTGCTGTGGTATCGGAGGCCGGACTTTGTTTGGGTAACTCCAGCAACCAGGGATTTCAGATTCAGTCGGAAAATTTCGTACGATTCTTATCTACCATTGCTTATTTGGTATCAAGCACATGGCGAGAGAGTTATCCGCATCTGCTTGACTGTTTCCCTACATTTCTTGCGATACTAGTTTTTTTCTTAGTCAAACATATGTGTGAGTCTTCTTCACATTTGATTGATTAGTTAATTTAGACACCTAGCGGTCATTTCCCTTAGTCCCCTTTGATTCCGAATTAAGCCTTGTAACGAGTGACTGCATTTTGTGTCAAATCTGAGAAAATTTATGTTCACTTTGGTTGTTTGGGAGTTTCATATACCGCTGATATTAAAGGAATGATCTTCTGGTCATGTGCTAGCTGTGCTCTTATCTTTACAGCAGAAATATCTGCGCTGGACAGAATTTCGGCCGTTGAGAAAAACTCGATTGTGTAGATTCTACGATCCTCAAAGTGAAAATACTACGCAATGAGTTAGCGTTGATAAAGAAGCCGGAGTTCCCTTTCTAAAAGCTGCAAAAAGTGATCCCGCAAATAACCGCTCGAAGTCAGAAGCTCACCTGAATTCTTTCTTTTGCGTATTTAAATTTGATGAGGAGAAAGTTGAGTTACCTGGCTTCTGGCCTGAAAACGGTAAAGTGTCAATATTTTACCTGAATTAGGCCCCGTGATTGGCTAAAAAATATGGATCAAAATGACTACTAGTCAGTTCTCAATTAAAACAAGGGACGGATAAAAAACTACCGAACTAAATATCCGTCTGCACAATATACGTTCTGTCAGGAACGTAACAAAAGATGTAATCGCCCTCTTGGAAGCAACTGATATTTTTTTGGAGTATTTATAGAATCGTGCAGTACGAACAACTCATATGATGATTTTATTGTGAAACAGTGTTGTCCCCAAGGATTTATTTTTTTACAGTGAACCTATTGTTAATAAAAGAAGAGGCGGAAATTGCCTCTCTCTTACAAATGTGATCTCAATTTCGAAAATTTTGAAAAATTTGCCTCGGAATTTTCCGATGCCTTTTTAACTGTTGGGGCTACCACTTATTTAGTAATCACTAATTCTCGAAATCCTGGATTAAATGTTCTACTGCTTTTCTCGAATAAAAAAGGCTACAATTCGATAAGATGGTTCTCTGGGGCGGTTTTAACATTTCACTGAAATTCGACAACAGTGACTCGAAAATGTGGAACTCATTTTCTGTTGGTTTTGGCCTGACTCAGTACGTCTGCGAGAAAACGAAAAGAAAAGGTGGGTTTAGTTCAATTAATTTTAAATTGAAATGCTACATGACCTCTTCGAACCATTTTCGTACTTGCTTCCCGCTCAGCGAATCGCAAAACCTGTTGAAGGATAGAAATTGAAAGAAGTTTGACTCCGAAGGTTTGTTACGTTATTGCAGCCATGCTTAAAGTTTAGCTTAAGTTGAGTTTACCTCAAGTATTCATGAAGCCTGGGATATGTATCTCGGGTATGATGAGAGCCATATCCCAATGTAGGGATAATATGTAGAGAAATTTTTTTCGAGAAGCGTAGACTCTACATTGAGAACGCGCTGAAGGAAAATTGTGGACGTAAAAAGTTTGCCACTTTAAAACTGCTTCTTGGTCAAGATGTAGAACGGCTACCGAATTATGAAAACAGGAAACAGCTTGCAAACGACTTCAACGAGTTCTTTGTATCTAAAGTGGGACTGTTATTGCATGGATTCCGATTGCGATAGGTCCTGAAAATCTGAACGCCGAATTTCGACAAGGCTCCCTACGTGGGAACTTACTGATTTCAATCTTATCAACGACCTACCCTATGAAACAAGCAACGGCTATAGATCCGCCAACAACTTTAAAATTGTCCTACTCAGCAAAAACCAGTCAATTAAATAGACGAAGGCGATAACAAAATCGTGAAATGAAACGGCATGAAACAACGTCAAATAGTGCTCAATTCTGAGTCTGAAGGGGGACCTCGATGGCACCTTATGTGCCACAAAAGTCCAGATGTTCAGTTCTCAAAAATATCTTGGAATAATTGCCAGTGGAAAAATGACGTGGACAGAGAACTCCACACAAAGCTTCAGCAAAGCGTTCGCTCACTCTTCTTAATCAAAAGGAACCTGTCCCGAAATTGCAAACCTGAAGTCAATCTGAACGCATAAGAATGATACATAATGCCGGTTCTAATCGACGGATCGGCCACTGCGTATCCAAATGTGAAATTACAAGAAAAATGGAACGCGTTCAAAAAGCAGCTGAAAAGTGATTTTATAGTGTGAAATACAAAAAGATAGACTGCAAATTGCTAGCTCCTGAATATCGCTTTACCTAGAACTTCGCATCCTTTTCCTTGCCTTATTTGAAGGAAAAGTTGATATTGATCCGACGGTTTGTTTCCCCACCAGCTATGCAAATAACGCGACAAAGCACCATGAGTGAACTCAGCATCCCAAAAAATAAACTAAAGAAAGCCGGAGACAACTTTGACAGATCCAGTTTCCTCTTCAATATTCTGTCAAGACACCTTAGCAAACAACCAACAAATAAAGAAACGCACCCTTACCAAATTTTTCTGGAGCTTCTTTTGACAAATATGATGGAGAAAACCTTTTACCGGGATACTTCTGCAGATGCGACTGCTGGATTCCCAACGGAAAGCTCACACCGCACATCAATCAATCCAAACTTTGAATTAAGCAAACTGTTCAGTGTGCAAACCCTTGAGTAAACTCTAGATCCTGTTCTCTTACTACTATGTGATTGGATATATTTTTTATTTCAAGGCAACGAACTGATGAACTGAAGGGTGAAAACCCTTGGCTGTGCCCTAATGTCTCGACTACACTTGGGCGTAATCCAGACTACTATTACTGCTACTATATTAAAGTTCTTCTATTTATTTTTAAAAGTCCTCTATAACGTAGAGTGGTAGTATTTTTGTTGTTGGCTGCCTAACAGATGATCGTTGTCGGTGTTGCCAGAGCGCTACTGTAGTTTCTCAGTAACAGTTTTCCCACTCGTTCCGGTTCTGTATTTTTCTGCCGTTAATATTGAAATTGAAATTTAAAAAAACAGATTTTTTTTTGTGAGAGGTATTTTGATTTTTTATTTTGAACAGGCGGAATGAAAATGCGGCTCCTATTTTAATGCTACCTCAAGAAATGCAACATTGCTGGAATTTAGCTTGATTGAAGATGTAAATCTATATTTCAGATTAATCCTGTTTATTCAAGTTCGCCCTACTTCATTTTTACTCAGTCCGTCATGAACTTGATCAAGCTCCTTTAGTCAAGTTATCCCGCTCAATAGTTTTCACACGAATTGATTTCTGTAACTTTTTGCCATGCACAAAATGGTTTTTACCCTATAATTTTGTTGAAAATAGGATTTGAACTAATATTTTAGTTTGAGTTCTCGCCCCTGATTTAGATACTTCTTCAAATTGCTTACTTATATAGCTTTTATAATACAGCTTTCAAATTTTTATAATTTTGTCAGTTTATAATGTGCATAATTTTCAAATCTATGCAGGGTAGAAAAAATTTGTAATAGTTTGCAGTGACAACTGAGTTGCACAAATTACGGTTTCAGTTGAAGTCTGTTTATTGTGAACTTGAGTTTAGACGATATCTGAAAACATCCTTTCTGAGGTTCTCCGCGATTAAGTTTATAAATAGGACTGATTAAGGATAGTAAAAGATATTTTTTGCTTTTATCCTCTGTACCAGAGTAGATTTTTTCTTTTTATTGAATCGTTTTAAATAATTTTTGGTTTTATTGAGCCTGGCAAAGCTAACTAGCCAAGGTGTGAGAGCACGGGTTAAACCGCAGCAACGACGGCACAGCATTCCATTGGAAAGTATTGCATACTTAAAGCCATCATTTAAAATTTAAAGACACGGGAAAATCCGTTTTTAGGGAAAAGAGAATAGCATTCTGAACTAAAAAGGAAACTAACATATTGATAAGCACCTGCTGCAAGCAATTCATGAATAAAATTATTCAGGCATTTGCCAAAAGGAAACGTATGTGAATTTGTTTTAGTTTTCTTCTTGGGTAGGCTAAGTTGTTTTTAATTGCTCTCGAACGAAGTTCATAGCAAATATTGTTAACGTGTTGATTTTTTAACGCAAATTTTTCGCTGGACGTTTTTTGCGCTTTTCGTCCAGAACATTCTTTGACTTCTCAAGTGGCTTTATCGCGCTTTCTTTTTTCTTTTTTGTGTTATCTCCATTGTTCTCACTCAAGTGAAGCTTGATTCTAAAACAAAATTGAATTCAACATAGGAAAAAGAAGGGCCTGATAGCTGAGTGGGCAGTGCTTTTCGTGAGGGTTCAGGAGGTCCATGGTTAGAATCCGAGCTTGGTCAACTTTTTTGTCACCCATATAAAAATTATCTAGGCCACAGCCCCTGAATCTAATTGCCTCGCCTGTTGTTCGAGAGCAATTCTTCCGACATTAGTCGGATTATGTTTGATTGTTTTAATGTTTTGTTTTTCGCTTTAGCAAAATTTTAGTTTGGAACCTGACGATGAATTTGGAGTCACGATTGACCAAATAAAAGTAAAATCTGAAATTACTTTTTAGTTTTTGTTGTTTTGTACAGAGTATAAAAAAATGAAACCGCTGCAGTTTTCTTATCGGACATATGCAAAAACTCAATTGATTTTTATAAATTTCCGCTTCAAGTCTGCATGATCGAAATAGCTTTCTCGAGTAATTTTTACCGGCAGTTTGGTAAATTTATAGGTCGATACTGTCAGAACTCTGGTGTTCATAAATGTGCTGGTAGAACTCTGGTATTCGTGCTGATTTTTCTAGACAAAGTGTAGAAACTGTACGACGATGAAACATTATAGGAGCTAGGAATAGTCTACCTTGACTGCGCAAAAAGCATTTGATACGGTGTCTCAAAGTAGTCATCCATATGGTAAAAGAGATTGGAGTTGGCAGAAACTACTGAGACTCCTAGCACCATACTGCTACTAGCGCAAACAAGTACAAGTAAATGCAATTGTATCAAATGTAATTGTCCTACCAGTAACCAGCGGATTTCCACAAGGGTCTTTACTGTTTCGAGTCTTCATCAACGACTTACCCGAAAAATAGGCAACGGCTAATCCGCTGAAAACTTTAAAATTGTCCTAACCAGCAAACACCCGTCAATCAAGAAGACAAAGGCATTAACAAAGTGGTGCAAGTCAAACGGCATGAAACTGAGCGTCAAAAAGGTTTCAATTCTGAGTCTGAAGGGGGATCTCGATGCTACCTTGTGTGCCACAAATATCCAGAAGTCCAGTTCTCAAAAATATCTTGGAATAATGGTCAGCAAAAATCTGACGTGGACTGAGAACTCCAAAGATTCAGCAAAGGGTTTCGCTCACTCTTCTTAATCAAAAGGAGCCTGTCCCGAAATTGCAAATTTCAAGTCAATCTGAACGCATATGAATGAAACATATTGCCGATTCTAAGCTACGGATCGCCCATTGCGTATCCAAATGTGTAATTACAAGAAATTATGAATGCATTTAAAAAACAGCTAAAGTGGTTTTATGGTAACAGTGTGACATACAAAGATGACTGAACATTGCAAGCTCCTGCCAGTATCGCTTTACCTAGAACTTCAGATCGTTTTCCGTCATGCCTTAATTGAAGGAAAACATGACATTGATCGGACGGTTCAATTCACCACTAGATACGCAAATAACGCTACAAAGCAACAGGAGTGAACTCAGCATCCCAAAAAATAAACTACAGAAAGCCGGAGACAACTTCTTTGACAGATCAAGTTTCCTCTTCAATATTCTGTCATGACACCTTAGCAAACAACCAACAAATGAAGAAACGCACCCTCACCAAATTATTCTGGAGCTTTTTTGTTACAAATAGGATGGAAACAACCCCTACACCTGGATACTTCTGCAGATGCGACAATTGTATTCCCAACGGAAAGCTCACAGCACACATCAATCAATACAAACTTTAAATTAAACAAACTGTTCCGAGTGCAAATCTTTGAGTAAACTCTAAATCCTGTTCTATTACTATTATATGATTGGATAGATGAAACAAAATAGATTTTTTTGTGAGATATTTTTCATTTTGAACAGATGGAATGAAAGTGCGGCTCCTATTTTGAGGTTACCTCAAGAAATGGAACATTGCTGGGATTTTGCTTGTTTGAAGACATAAATCTATATTTCAGATCAATCCTGTATATTCAAGTTCGCACTACTTCATTTTTACTCAGTCCGTCATGAGCTTGATCACGCTCTTTTAGTCGAGTTTCCGTGCAATAGTTTTAGCCAGAATTGATTTCTGTAACTTTTTGCCATACACAAAATATTTTTTACCCTAAAATTCGGTTAATAATAGGATTTGAACTAATATTCTCGGCCCTGATCTAGATCCTTCTCCAAATTGCTTACTTAGATAGCTTTTATAATACAGTTTTCAAATGTTCATGGTCTTGTCAGTTTATAATGTGTATAATTTTCAAATCTATGCAGGGTTGAAAAAAATTGTAATGGTTTGCAGTGACAACTGAGTTGCACAAATTACGGTTTCAGTTGAAGTCTGTTAATTGTGAACTTGAGTTCAGACGATATATGAAAACATCCCTTTTGAGTTTGTCTACGATTGAGTTTATAAATAGGGCTGAATAATGATAATAAAAGATATTTTCTGCTTTTGTCCTCTACCAGAGTAGAGTAGAGTTTTTCTTTTTATTGAATCAAGTTTTAAATAATTTTTGTTTTAGCTTTGTGTACGTTATCGGAATTTGGTTTCCTATTGAAAATAGTTGCAAAAGAGAATTGAATTGTTTTCTCAATTTCATTGTTAGGGTAGAGCATTAATGTAGGGGTTGAATATTGAAAACGTTGTGTTCAATTTTTTAAAAACTTGGAGAGATATCTCATGTCAACCACCCCTCCCTCCCACTCCGAATGCAATCCCCCCTCAGACTAAGAAGGCCACAATCAAAACCATTCGTGGCTAGAGATCAATTGGAATGATCTTTTTCAGAATGATCTTTTTCAGAATGATCTTTTTCAGAATTGTAAATAATGCCAATCGATTATCACAAGTGGGACCACATTGAAGTCTCAGATGACGAAGATGACACTCACCCAAACATTGATACTCCCAGTTTATTCCGATGGCGACACCAGGCTCGCGTTGAGAGAATGGAAAAGATGCAGCAGAGTGAGCAGAGCTTCCAGTTCGAGTGGAAAGAGTGGGAATGTGACTACAGAAAAGTGGAGCAAGATTTAAATGAAGCTAAAAAGGCTAACGATGATGATAAAATTGTACAATTGGAAGCTAAGATGAATTCCTTGAAAGAAAAGAAAAGAGACCTGGATAAACGAAAAGAAGAGTTAGATACTGAGAAACGGAAGCAACCTATGAATGTTGATACATTGTCAAAGCCTGGTTTTACCTCTTCTCGCGTCAACAAAGCTACTCTAGACCACGAAGACAGAACTAAAGATATGAGTGAAGATGAAAAAGCGCAAAGACAAATTGATTTCAATAAAAAGAGTGGTGCAAACATTAAGGAATTTGGAATGATGAAAAAACCAGCGGATAGCTTGGCCTTTTTAACCAAAAATCCAGACCTTGTTTGCGAGGAAACTGCTAACTATTTAACATTGTGGTGTATTGATCTAGCTTTAGAGGAGAAATTTGCTCTAATGGAACAGGTTTCAAATCAAGTCATTTCAATGCAATACATTTTGACACTAGGGAAAGAGCTGAAATTAGATCCTAGAGCAGCTGTTCGTCCATTTTACGACAGGCAGGCCAAAGCCAACCCTGAATACATGGAAGTATTCAATGACGAAGTGAACGCATTTCGTGGAAGAATCAGGAAAAGAGCCGAGGAAAGGTTGGAGGAAGCCATGAAAGAAGCGGAAGAAGAGGAGAGGCAGAAAAGATTAGGCAAGTTGACTTAACAATTGTAGACTATGGCAAGTAAAGCTAAATTTCAAGTTTTTGTTGACTTTTGCAGTTGTTCCGTTGCTGCTAAATCTGGTTTTTACTGCACGTTTGAAGTTTAATTTCTCAAACAAAGTTTGTAGCAATTATATTAGTCCTGTGGTTTGTTTTTAATGCAATTTTTTGCCTGACCGATTTTTAGTCTGACCTTTTTGACTTTCAGTCCTCAAAAACAAGATAAACAGGTAAAGCACGTAGGGCATTAACATGTCTCCAAGTATATTATTCTCCGAGACGGTTTTGAGGAGACAATTTATTCTCTGAAGGGCGGTTTTTAATCTGAAAAGAAACCCGCTATTTCTGTGCAAGCATTATTTTTGAACCTCCACTTTGATAGTGTTTCCGTCAGCGTCGAAAGCCATACAGATGTTGGCTGAAAGAATTAGCGAGAAAAAGAGGATTCATATACTGACGTGATTACATACATCGGGACAACATTTAGCTCCGCGCTTTTGCGTATCTCAATACTTGGCCTCTGTAGCGCGCGAGCGCGATCAATGCACTGATCTCTCATTTTTGAAGCTTCCATTGGATTCATATTAAATGGGGCGGTTGTCGTTAATAGCCGCAAAGCGATAGCGGAGGTTATTGGCAATCGCTTGTTTTTTTTATTTCTTCGTCAAGATTTTTGTTACGACCACATGGAGTCACAATAACTTCATGCAATTTAAACTTAATTGCATGCTTGACGTCATTTTTCACTATTATTGGTGCGAATTTTTTGTCTCATTCGCGTGATTAAGTTTTTGGTCACACGTGACTTACCCCGCTCTCAAATATGGTTTGCTAACTCTTAATTTGACTTTTCTTCACTTGTATTCAAAGGAATAAGGTGTAGTGAATGTGTGTGTCGCTCTAATTAAAGGTTATTTGAGGGCAGTTAGTAGAAGCAGCAATAAGTTTTATAAAAGATTCTTTATCAAAATATAACATCTCAGCATTTAAAAAATTTATTGGTTTGAAACTGCAGATCTACGAAGCTATTGCGGCCTTTCTCATTCCTACTTAAGCTATATTTTTAATGTTTTGACGTTTGACTACTGCCAGAATGTTTGCATGTATAAATGAGTTGACTTACCGATCCGAGTTGACCAACTACCCTATATGGGGAGGGATTTTCTCCTAATTCAGAGTTTTAAAAAAAGTTGTGGGAAACGTGTGTCTTTTTGGATTTTTTTGGTGGGCTGTTCTCTTCTTGAACATTCTTTTAATGTTAAATCTCAATGATTCTTTCACGCTTAATTATTGATTTTGTCCGAGTGATTTCAACTGTGAGCTTTCACAAATTAAGTATGTTGCTAAAATAAAATTGATTGTGAAAGAAAAACGTTCATAGCTCGTATAGCAGAGTTGTTACAGTCAAGGACTCTCATCAGGGAGTTCGCGTCTTCGAAGCCCTCGCTAGTCATTTTTTTCATCATAAGTGTTTCTCTGGCTATGCCCCCTTCTAAATTGATTTCTTCGCCAATCGCTCGAGAGCCCAGATCGCCAGATGTTGGTCGGTTTATGTTTTGGTGTATAGGTATGAGAATCAGGTTAAAATCTAAATTGGTTTGAGAAGCATCAGGAAATAGTAAGTCATAGCTAGGTAGGAGTTGGCTATGGGAAAAATGTTATTACTTGCTCTTGAATGAAGTTTCAAGCAATTATTGTAAAAGCGTGTTTTTAATAGCCGCGAAGCGATAGCGGCTATTATTGGGGACATCGTGGTTTTTACGACTCGAAAAGGACTTGAGATGCTACAGGTTTTTTAGTACAAAGCAAGTTTGTTCATGACTTGAATTTTGACTTCTTTCTGTTCGAGCATTTACCTCCGTTTTTGATTGTTGACTTCGGTTTTCGAACATTGGACTTTAACAGTAGCTTCGTTTGCAATGTATAGTAATTAGGAACTGCTGGTAATGTTCAAGGTGAAGAGGTCATTTTGAGATTTTTTATTCCTATATAAGTCCCCCTAATTATCTAAACTACACCGCACAACCCCCCCAACACCTACCTACGCCCCCGCACACCCCCCCCCAAATTACCCCCACCTAACCCTTCCCTTCACCCAGCTACCCCCAACTACCCCAGCACTACCCACCTCCCCAAACTATCTACCCACCCACCTACCTACCCCCACACCACCTACCTACCCCCCGCCCCAACTTACCCCCCCCCCCCACCTACCCCCAAACTACCCCTCCCTTCACCTAGCTACCCCCCACCTACCCGCCCAACTACCCCAGCACTACCCACCTCCCCAACCTATCTACCCACCCCACCTAGCTCCCTCTGCACCTAAAAAATTGTCGGTATTTTTAAAACACTTTAATGTGGTTTGTTGGGCTACTTTTGTTTTTTTTCTCTTGTCTATTTTGATGTTCTGATTTCGGTAAGGTTAGGTTAGGGATTATAATGCACGACGATTCGAGTCGTTTCCGGTATTCTACCGGTTATGTTTTTAATTTGTCGTCTCCATCGATGATTCTTGCGACCTGACTTCTTGGAATTGATTTTTTCAATTTTAGTGATTTCTAATGCTTTGCAGTTAAAATTTGTGTGCGTGATGTCATTTGTTCTGCTTTTAAGCCAATTGCTTGCGTGACTTACCTCACTAAAAAATGACTTCTGAACTCGCTTAATGAACTTAGACTTTTATGAACATACTAGTTAAAGGTCAGTAGTGTATATCTAAGTAGTGTCAGACGTATGTGCGCTAATTCTTGAGCATTAGAGTCTTGAGTCTGTGATTTCAAATATTAATTTTGAAAAAAACTCCATTAGGACTTTTTCCTTTTTGAGTGTATGTGTCTCGTGAAATTGACAGTCCGAATCTAGCCAAAAGGTCTAGCGGTCTATTAAAGGACTGGTGGTCAATCTATCTATCTTGTTTCTTTAGTTGTTTCAATTCATGGAAGGCCACATGCTTCTATTGCAGCTATTTTCCGGCAATCTGCCGGCCATGTATTTGAATCGAAGGGGAGTACTGGTGTTTTACAGATTTTAGATGAAGCAAGTTTGTTCATGAATTGAACTTTCTTTTCGAACGTTGACTTCGATTTTCCAGCTTCGGTTTTTCACAGTAGCTTAGAATCTAATGTATAGTTACCATGAATTGTTAGAAATTTTCAATGTGAATACATTGTTTTAATTTGATCAGTAAAGATTGCCGGAACTTGAGCCCCCATTCGTACTTTCTATGGTTTCTTGATTTTTTACGCATTTAGCTTTTAGTTTTCAAGTATTTGGGCTTAAATAATTCTGATTTAGGTAAAGATAGTTTAAATTTTGTATTACACTACTCGAGCCGTTATTCTACCCAATATGTTTTTATGCAAAACTTTCACTCGACCGGTATTCTAGCCAATATGTTTTTATGCAAAACTTTCACTCGACCGTTTGAGTTACCACGGTATTTTTCGCAAAGGCAGAGAAAATCCAAGTGCAGGATTTATTCTCTTTTCTTTTTTTTGTTAGACATTCGAATACATTGGCAGAATATTCGCGCGGAAACCAGGTCGGTGCCACAAGTTGAGCCACAGACTTCGGTATCGAATTCTAGGCAGAACTTTAGTGTTCACCGGTTGTTCCGGCGTATTTCAAAGAAATTGCTCAGATCGATAGAATAACGATCAGATATAATGCTACTGAAAGCGACAATTGTTTCAAGACTGTGTAGTGAAGCAGTGGCAAGATATTACATTAGATCATTGTGTCTTTTTATGCAGTTCACGCTTTTTATTTGCTGTCTACTTTAATTTTCTGTTAAAGTTTTGATTGGTTCGTATTCATTTCTTTTTTTTAGTTCCGAACACCCAGAAGCAAACATTAATGCTGGAAATATTACTACATGGAATGGAAGAATCTTATTTCTGATGGAAAGTACGCTAGACGCATTGCCTTTAATCAGGAACCAAACTCTCCTTTACTTGCTAATTATTTTCTGAAAGTTTATGGTCAGCTCAGCCCTAGATGATTCAAAATTTCTCAACATTGTTATATCCGCGCGTTTACGTATTTGATGAAGTGAACTAGTAAAGCACGAGGGCATTAAGTTTCTGAGCAGCTCCCTTAGCTTCACCAAGTTCTTAGTGTATGGTCAGCAAAGGTACGAAGTATATGCTAGAATATAGTTCGGGGAGGCCGAAGGCAATTAGAGCTCATAACTGCCAATTGAGTGATATTGTTTATTCCTTTTTACACAACAACGCTCTTTAAAGCTGGAGAGCTGGAACAACACACTGAAGGCTGGATCTTACAAAGAAAACTCCCAGCATCAAAATTAGGGTCTAAATGTGTTAGAAAATAGATCTGAGAACTCTTTGCAGTTCGATATTTTGTGCAAGCGCCCGCGGTTTGGAGCTCTAATTGCCGCAGGCATCCTGGAGCTAATTTGTAACCCGAATTTTTGTAAGCCTGAGATTTAGATATCATCTATTATGACACAACAACACGCTGAAAACGATCGCCTGTCTCGTTCTGTTTCTTTTTGACATGAATATCAGTGCATAGAATAGCCCACAAGTTGATAGTTGCAACAATTGTTCTTGTGTAGGTGTTCAATTTTCATTAGATCTGCAATACAATTGATAGATAAGGAACTACTGAAAATACAATTTTGTATTGGGAATGTAAGCTTTCATTTCAGGAGCTTAGTTGTCATTTCATCACGTTCAAGAGCTTAGTTGTCATTTCAGGACCAGGAGGTCTAGATCCAGTGGAAGTGTATGAAGAACTACCAGCTGATTTGAAGCAATGCTTTGACACCAAAGATATCCAAATGCTGAAAGACACATTTGCGAAATACGAGCCTGCGGAAGCCGAAATGTGGCTGAAGAAATGTGTGGACAGTGGACTATGGGTGCCTGATAAAAATGCTGCTGCTAAAGGGGACGAGGAAGGCGAGGAACAGGTCTACGAGAATGTCGATGATCATGACTCAGTATCAAATGGAAATGGAGACACTTAGCATGAAATTGAATGACAACTTTTCCATCAGTTTAATATTTGATTTGATAAAAATTGATTACGACGTGATTTCCTGTCTGTTGTCCGCGTTATGTATGATATCGATAGTTACTGAGGAGCACAAATTGCTAAGTTTTCTTGTGTTGGCACTCATTTGCATTTGAAATGTCGTTTTTCGTGTATTTAAAGTTAAGAAATGTAATATAATATTATCGCTAAGTTGATTTGAAATAAGTGCTGTCAGTTCCTAAGCACTTCAACTGATAACGAATGACGTCGATCTCTGTTTTTCAACTCAGTTGGAGCTGCAAGAGCTGTGGAATTTAGTTAGATCACATTTCCAAAAGCAATTTGTTGTTGAAGACGTTTTCAGGTTTGATTGTTGTAATAGTTTTTGTCATAAATGCCTAATTTAAAACCCTATCTGATAAACTGACTCTTGAACTAAAAACTGGGATTGTAACAGGATAACTTATTGGTCAATATTAGTTAAGCGACATGTATTTAAGATGGTTTTTCTTTTTCTACGATCTATAGTACCGCTTGTTTCATTTTTTGGTCTCATTGATTTGACTTTTGGTGGGAGAGCGGGCCTAAACTGCAGTCTGCTTGGGCTTAAACTAGTTTGTAATGTATGGTTCGTCGAAACGTCTGAAGATGCTTAGATTCCTGTTTCAAAGAGATAATTTAAGTAAGTTCGGTCACCTTTTCGCTCAATCCTACTTTTGGAAAGTTTCAGCTGGGAAGACTGCATTATTTGGTTTTCGAGTAGGTCTCAAACGAAGTTTGCTGTAAATACCTTCATGCTGTTGTTTTTGTTATCCTAGAAGTGGTCTTTATAGATTTTACTTATTTAAAAGCCCCAATTTTGCCCATAATAAAAGGCAACAACAAGGAGGCTTGGTAATGTGCATTTGCACATAATGTTCCGACTCCGCTCAACCACATTTTTGATTTTATAGTCTACCAAATGAGCAATAGATTGGAAAGTTCTTAAAAGAATAGTTGGCGTATCGATCTAAAAATCACTTTATGCTCATACAACTAAACAAATTAAATAATGCATCTTTAGAGGGCAATTGATACCTGCCATTAACAAAAATAAACGACAAGACAAACAAAAAATCATTAAATCAACAAGTATTAATTATGACGAAAAATCACTATCTGTTTCTTTTAAAAAATCATAAAACAAATTCAAGATAGCATCAGGTAAAACTTAACAAATTGGCTTGCATTTAATTAGAAAACATTTGGGAACCGTCTTTATTGAGATAATTATCAAATAGTTAAAAAAAACCAAAAGGGCAAATTTAAAAAAGCTTAAATGACAAAAGCTTTGTTTATGCCTCTTAGGCAGCCGTTGATACTTTTACTCATCCAGAATGTTATGCAACTACAAAAGGAAGAGATACAGGCAAAAATCAAATTTTAAATTAAATTTTGAGAGAGAAGGCTGTCGGAGCTGTTAAAATCGTGTTCTATTTAAAAATTAGATAAAATCAATTGCGCCTTCTTTCAATGTCATTAATGTGATATGTGACTTCTGGTTAGCGAGTCATATGTGCCAAGACAGCAGTAAAAACTTCAAAAATGGAAATTGTTCAAATATCAAACAGTTATGAAAACTTGTATCGAAGCCCAAAAATCAGTATTTGATTGATGAAACAGAAAATAGACGAAATTCTAATTCAATCGAAAGAGGGTGTGATCTCTCTCTGTTTGCTGAGACTGAGCGTCAAGGTTACAGAAATAAGATAAAATGTGGCAGAGCTCAAAACCATTAATTTTTTTCAAAAGTTATAACCATAAACGTTCAAAAAGTAGTAAATGGTTCAAATTGTAACTACTTAAGAAGTCAGTTGGACCTGTAATTAGTGCGACTTAGTTCAAAGACTGCAAAACAATAATTAATGCAGGTAAAGCTCAAAATTTCACAAACCATTTTTAGCAAACAAAAATTCCATAAGCTTTGAAATCATTCTGGTCTGTAATTAACAAAAAACCCAAGAAAGGCAATTTTCTTAAACAAGGAGAGTGGCCATTATAATCCGTCAAGTCGTTGGATTGTAAAATTCCATAATTAGATCAAAGCTAGCCCTGTTTTTGCTGCTCGTTTATTAAAATAACTAATTTTTTGAAATGTTAGCAAAATCAATATCCATATGAAATTATCAATTTCTGATGACTATAGTTATATCAGCGATGAGCTTTTGAGATAACAACTGAAAGTGTTTTTAAGTTTCAATAATAGCTGCTGTGATACCGAACAAGGCCTTTTTAAAGTTCAAGAAACGAAAACATGTTTTGTTCTGGTAGTCATCATGCAATTCGAAAACAGCTGAGGTTTCTCAGAACAAACTTAGGTTGACTGCGATGTTGCACTAAAAATTTAAAAGACTGATCTGAAAATTAAAAATTTTTCAACAATAAAACATATATTTTCCTGAGAAAAAATAATCTATTTATTCAATACGCCTCTTTTGATCATAAATGGAATCTCTCATTAACTGAATTTTACGTGAAAATAGACTTGTTGGCAATGGAGATAAAAATGGGGATAATCATTTCAATAATGCCAAAATACAAAAGTACAATCTGAACCCTTATTATAAAAAATCAACCTTGACAACAAAACTGGACTCGCTATCACTGAGCGGCTGTTGAAAAAATTAATTGTCGGAAATAGTGATGTAACAGTTGTTTTGGCAAACAAAAACCTTCATCAAAAATAAATGGTTTGTATTTTATAAATGTCGATTTAGTTTATCAAAAGGGCGCCGAAATGTTAGTTCCAGAAAACTTTTTTAGGAACAAGAGGTAAAAAATAGCCCTCCTCTCAGTAAATAAAAATTGAGTCCGCAGTTTTTACGTGTGCATTACAGGTCAATTTAACATAAAACAATTGAACTAATGTTAACAATTTTTCATATTTTAGAAAAATTGATCGAATTTTCTGCAAAAATACCGAAAATTTGAACAGTGCAACACGAAATGGGACTGAAGTTCACAAAACCTTAAACCGCCGTAACTCCACAGAAAAAAACAAAATTCGAAAACTTTTAAATTTGATATTCTACTCTTGACAAGCTTACTTTACTAATGATGTGAATCACAACTCTCTACGATGAATATATCTATCGGCGAAAATTTACTGAGCAAAAAAAAAACAGTTGAGCATAAAGTTGGTCGGAACAATAAAAAGCTCATGAAGAGCAGTAAGTTGAAAGTGTTTGCTTGAAGTAATTGTTCCCGTATTGTCTGTTATTCACATTTGGGTAGGCACCCTTTCGCACCTCAAAAGCACCTCAAATCTAAATGTTAAAATTGAGCAAGTACCTAGTTAACTTCTCAGAAATCGTTTTTGGAAGCCTTTAGGCAAGATTTTTGGATTTTCAGAGTTGGCTTCAAAATAACAGCATGCTAAAATTATTTTCTATGTCAGATTTTATTCTGGGAAGCGGACCATTTGGGTGGCTCAATTTAAACCGCTAGAACGCAAATACAAGTGATGCAACTAAAGGCTTCTAAGACTTTGCCATGTTTGAATTTTCGTTCCAATTACTGAACACGGCACAATTGTTTTAAAACATTTAAAACAGTTGTAACTTTGTTTTAGGTATCAAACTTAATTTTAAAAATCAGCCTGTCTTGGGTCTAATTAATAGAATTTTTTTCATGCAGGAAGTGATAAGTCTACCAGCTAGAGTTGAAAAGAAATTTTTATTTAAGGCTCATACTAGTCAATGAGGCATTGAAAATAGTCCTATTTCCTTAGACTACCTATCCTTATAAACAAAATGGAACGACTTGGCGAGCTACCATTTTTGGAAAACCGTTGAGCCAAACTGTTCTGTTCAATTTTTTTGAAGGAGAAAGTAACAGTTTTCTTTCGAGAAGGATAAGGTGAGCAACTCTAAATCAAGGAAGAGATATTTAAAGAACTGGCGAAATTGCATGAGTACACTTTTTAATTGCTTTCAAACAAAGTTGCTAGCACTTATTTTAGTACTGTGGACTTTTGATGCGATTGTTCGATTGACCGATTTTTTATGTGACCCATTTGACTTTTCTTCCTCAAAAGTGGTATAAACAGGAAGCGCTCGGGGGCATTAAGTGGCTGGGCAGCTCTCTTAGAGCCTTACGCCTTTTAGCCTAAGTATGCGATTCTTCGAAACTGTTCTGAGGAGAGAATTTCAGGGTGTGAGTGGGCGATTCTTATTCTTAACAGTTTGATGCCCTCAGTCACCCCCCGTCCATCCTGCTCCAATCTGACGAATTGAACTCCCTTCTCGTCCAGCGATGTCACAACCCTACCCCCCTCCATACTCCACTCAAAATCCTGATTTCTTTTTCAATAGGTAAGTTATCCTGAATATCGTACGTTAAAAGCAGTTTCTTCTTTGCTAAGAGTGTAATTTGTGTATTACTATGAGTTTTAACTTTGAGCACGATGCATTCACGTTTGAAATTTTCAACTTTCGATGAGAAGTATCAAATTCTAGAGAAAGTTTAATGGATTATGCGGGGCCGTCCAACTTTTGTGCAAGCTGACAGCTTAACTTCACAGAATGTTGAAGTCCTCGATGTCAAGAAATTGTCTTAATTAAATTAGCCAAATTATTATGCACACATTTTCCATATTTTGTACTCCTATAGAACGGCAATATCATTTAAAAAAAGAGTGCCATGTTTTTCCCTGGTAGTCATCATGCAATTCGAACTCAGCTTAGGTTTCTCAGAACAAACTTAGGTTGACTGCAGTGTTGTTTTTTTCTGTTCAAGAAATGGTACACGAAAAATTTAAAAGACTGATCTAAAAATTCCCTACTCAGTCAACTGCGAGAATTCTGAGTAAATGACAGCTTGACCACTTAAAAATATCCCTTTTTCTTTCAGATTATAATGGATGCCGCGTATGAAAGTATCCTGCTTGTGAAGAATGAAGTGTTTGTATATAGAATCCCCCCAAGGACCAGCAACCGAAACTATAGAGCTGCAGATTGGAAATTAGAAGAGCCTGAGTGGACAGGTCGTATGCGGCTGATATCCAAATCTGATAAACTTTTTCTCAAACTCGAAGACCGAAATTCGTGTCAACTTTTTGCCCAGTGTCCAATTGAACAGTATCCCGGGCCAGCTATTG
Organism: Convolutriloba macropyga; assembly: GCF_964194025.1. Taxonomy (NCBI): domain Eukaryota; kingdom Metazoa; phylum Xenacoelomorpha; order Acoela; family Convolutidae; genus Convolutriloba; species Convolutriloba macropyga. Next base: position 24,166,998 of record NC_134468.1, on the reverse strand, counting down.
AACCGGTGTCAGATTCTAGCCGCTACTTTGTCGTACGATTAGTGAGCGAGAGAGGAGACAAGGCTTTTATAGGAATCGGATTTGCGGACAGAGGCGATTCTTTTGATCTTAATGTTTCTCTTCAAGATCATTTTAAGAAACTGAAAACACCAGATGACAACGATGCAGCTGCAGCTGAAGCTAACGCACCTAAACTTGACCTTAGTTTCAAAGCTGGAGAGACTATCAAAATAAATATTGGAGGTAAAAGTGGCGACGGAAGTACCAGTCGACCGAGGAGGCCGCAAGGGGCCTCCGCTGGCGGTGGGCCAATTGGTTTGTTACCCCCACCTCCTGGTCCCAGTAGCAGGAATAGAGGGAACAATGCGCCCCAGAACCCTGTTCAGCCCGTGATTGCCGCCCCTCCGTCTTCTGTGACGGCTCCTAAACCCATTCCGTCTCCTAGTATGAGCTCAGCTAACCCATCAACTTCGGGCACTGCAGCAACAGACGAGTGGTCCGATTTCTTGTAAGCGAAATTTTTCGAACCACATTTACCACGCTTTGAAGGTTTGGCCTTTAACGATGCTTTTTAATCGCTCTTAAACAAAGTTTGTTGCAAATATATTAGTCGCGTTGGTCTTTCTTTTTTAATGCAGTTATTTGTGCTACTGACTTTTTTGTCTAATGGTTTTTTTTTGGTCTGGCCATTTGATTTTTCGTCCACAAAAATGGGGATAAACAGGTAAAGCCCAGGTAATGGGATAATTTGGTTGAGCAGTTCTCTTAGCGCTTCACTAGTCTCTTAAGTGTACAAATCACCGAAGCTTCTGAGAAGACACAAAATTATTTTGTGATAGACAGATTTCTGGGGCGTATCACTGCATTTCCCTTTCACCACCCTGCTTGAAACACTGTAAAACAGTGTTTTCTCGTTAATATTTATAGCAACTAAAACTTGTTGCATTGAATTTTGCTTTTTTAATTTTCTCAATCTCAGAAACGACGTAATTTTGGCAAGTCCTATTATGTTTGTGTTGAAAATGCGTGTTCAGTTGATCTATAACGTCAGTCGTTTTAGAGCAAGTTGCCCAACACTGTTGAAACTTGGTTTTTATTGTTGCTATTGTTTCTATTTCAGTTTCGTTCTGTTCGAATCTGGGATCATTCTTATGCATTTAAATTCCATAACGCAGTTTGGAAATCCTTTCAAGATACTAAAGGACGTAAGGGTTCAACTAAAGAAAACACCGAGTTAAATGTTTTAGCTAATAAATTTTGGTTCTTAGAAAAAAATTTCAACGGGATTTTCAAGCAGTTTTTCTTGTTTTGTGTCGGAAAATTCAGATTATTTTTTAATTCCTCTCAATCGTCGTTGGTAGTGATTATATTAGTCTCGTGGTCTTTCTTCAATGCGATTTTTCACTCGACCGATTTTTCGTCTGACCTATTTGACTTTTGTGCTCAAAAACGGCATAAACAGGTAAATCACGGAGGGCATAAATTTGCTGAGTAGCTCTCTTAGAGCCTTACTAGTTTCTAAGTATATGATTCACCGTAACTGTTGTGAGGAGACAATTTCATTGTGTGAAAGGAGGTTCTTAGTCTAAAAAATCTGACCTCCGCTCGCCAGTCGTTTGAGAGCAATTCGCCCGATGTTAGTCGGTTGTTTCCCTTTTATGTTCCACTGCTTTTATTTGCTCTCGAGCGAAGTTTCCAGCAATTATTGTCAACGTCTCTTTCATGTAATTTTCGCTTGACCATTTTCTAGAGAATTTTCTATTCACTTTTCGAGCGATAATAACCTAAATCGCTCTGTGTCAAAAATTAACTCTCTTACTAATACAAAAGAGACCGTAAGACAGGCTTTCACAAGGCCCTGATAGCAGAGTTGTTGGGGCTTTGGTATTACCGGAGCAATTTCGCTCCGGATCAACTAATACTTGCATTGGATACTAGAAGATACTTAATTAATTGCTCTCAAACGAAGTTTGTAGCAATTATATTAGTCCTGTCGGTCTTTTTTAATGCGATTTTTCGCTTGACCGATTTTTCCTCTGACGCTTTTGACTTTTCGTCCTCAAAAACGGGATAAACAGGTAGCGCCCAGCGGGTATTAAGTGCTCTTAGAGCCTATCAGCTGTTTCAGCTCAAACTGTTTTGGAGACTTATGGTGTGGTGTGAAGGCCGGTTCTTAGAGGTTGAGACACCCCCCCCCCCTGTTGAACCCCACCCCCTCTATTGCCTCCACGCCCCACCGCGCTGTTGCCCCCCATCAGCCCCCGGTCCCCCCCCCCCCCCCCCCGTGGCTAGCTACTGACGAAGCCAACCCCTCGCCGGTCGTTTGAGAGCAATTCGCCCGACGTTAGTCGGTTATGTTTTTCTATATTGCACCTCTCATGATGTTTGGCTCCAAAATGAGTGTTTAACTGATCTTTGACGTTAGTCGTTCGAGAGCAAGCTGTCCAACATTAGTCGATTACGTTTTCGAATCCTGTTTTATTTTTAATTTTAGCATTTAATTTCATTTTCAGTTTCGATCTGTCCGAATATGGGATAATTCGTTTGCCTTATACTTCCATAAAGGGGTTTCTAAGCCTTTTCATGATTTTAAAGTACGTTTGAAAGCTCGTATCTTAAGAAGTCGAGGAAATGAAACAAGGACTTTAAGATTTTACTTTAATATTTTACTTCTTAAAGTTTTTTTGAACGTAAATATTAATGTTTTTCTTGGTGTTTGTCCGGAATTTTTTGTTTATTTTACTTAAAATGTGTACCTCTGCTTTGATTTGCTCCTAGACGAAGTTTGAAGAATTTATTGTAAAGATCTTCAATGCAAAATTTTTTGCTTGAACATTTTGTTCGACATAGCTCGATTCAGTTCTCGAGTGACTTTTTCATGCTTCTCGATTTTCGCATGACAAAAGGTTGAGAGATTGATTGTCTGGGTAAAATTGTCTAACATTAAATAATTGATAATCGAGTCTTTTTATTGACCATTTATGTGGTTTTAACAAAAAAACAACTCGCGTTTTATTACTATTGAGCCAGTTTTACTCACAGAATGAAAGCTCATTTTTTCAGCTATTTAAATCATTTGCCAGGACGATAAAATTTGCGGTTTTCTCCTTTACGTTTCCTTGAGAGTTGTTTCTAAAGATTTTTGAATAATGTCTTGTTTTTTTTAATCACGAACGAAGTTTGAGGCGATTTTTGTAAACGTGTTTTTTATGCAAAATTTCTGCTTGGCTGTTTTGGCTCTGTTGACTTCTTTGTCTTCTTCAGCGACTTTATCACGCGAATACTTCAATTTTGAGTGATCTAAGTTGCTCGAATTCTGAGATAAGTGTTTTGCTTATATGAAAGTTATTTTGAGCTTTTCACCCATAAAACCTTTCTAAGCTACGCTATGAAATGCCCTGCCGGTTATTCGAGGAGAATTCTTCCGACGTTAGTTGGCTTATGTTTTAATATAGTAGATAATTTTAGTTAGTTAATGTAATAGATAATTTTAGTTTGTGCAATTTGGTAGGCATATGGGGGGATTTAAAAGTTTTTGAGAGCTTCATTTTGGTGTTCGATTAGTCCTGGGCTGGAAACTTTTCTTCACAAAATACGAGTTTAATAAGATCATTGTTTCGTTAGAGTTTTTGTTTGTATGGGGCGTTCTTCGAAGAAACTGAATAACTTTGATGATTCCAGTTTTGATTATATTTCTCTGAGTCAGTTTTTTACGTATGTTTTTTTCATCTCGTGTGTGCGTGCGTGTATTAAGCAAAGTTTTATGACAGACGTGCTCGCTGCAGTGGTTTGCCTTTTCGTCAATTGGATGTGTTACTTCGTTTTTCGCTTGTGTTCCGGTAATTTCTTTGCTTTGGCCAATCCTTTTTTAGTGTTGTTTTATCGATTAGAATAGCACGCGTTTTTTTTTCATTTAATGCAGCTCATGTTACACTAATCATTTTATATTTTTTTAGTCGCTTCAGGAATTTATTATGGCTGTTTTTTTCGTCAAGATTTCTATTACGGCCATATGTTACGCTCATTCAAATGTTCTTTGTTCTGTCATTCATGCAATCTCTATTCAATTTCTTGCATAAAATCATTTTTCACTTTTAACGGAGCGAGCGTTCTGTTTATTCGTGTGATTAAATGTTTGGTCACAAGTGACATACTTCCCTCACCCAGAGACTTTTGTTTACTTTAATTGAAGATAAGGTCACTTCATGTTTTTTCATTATAATTGAAAGTTCTTTGAGGAGTTTTTTGAAATACAATTATGACATCTCAGCAGTCAGTAAAAACTGATGTTTCTTTTTTGTCTTTTCTCTCATTTTGAAACTGCATATGTTCGAAGAAATTTTGGCAATCGTCCAGCTATGGTGGTCAGGTTTCTAATAAATTACTTCAATTGACAATTTTAATTATAAAAAGCAAAATTTTTTAAATAATATGGCAAACACTTTCGAAACAAAGGACGTGACTTGAAGTCAAGCTTTCCAACTTTTTCCCAATGATTTCTGTTGTTTTTGATCTTTACTGAACTTTGAATTTGTCCATGATCCATATCCCGTGTTAGAGATTTTCTTGATGTAAGGCAGAAAAGCTGTTTAGTTTTATCCATTGTTTTCTACCATCTTGCAATTACCGTGTTTTGAATTTTCCGATTTTTCTATTTGCTCTTGAACGAAGTTCATAGCAATTAATGTAAACGATTTGGTCTTTTTAAGCAAATTTTTCGCGCTTTTCTAGAACGTTCGTTGACTTTTCAAGTGATTTTTTCGCTTCACTTTTTTTTATTGATCTCAATTGCTCGTTTGATTGTTTGTTGCCAATATAAAAGCGATTGTTGCTCAGCGGTTAAGATGTCACACTTCTATTCTATGGGTTGGAACCCCGATGAGGTCGGAGTTTTTGCCCACATAAAAACTTTAAGCGACAACCCTAAAGTATAATACACCCGCCTGGTTTTCGAAAGCAATTCTGACATTAGCTGGTTGCGTTTTTAATTGCTTGAACGAAGTTTGAAGTATTTATTTTAAACTTGTCTTTTTATGCTAAATTTTTGCTTGACACTTTGCTTTTGTTTTTGACTTCTTGAGTGACCCATTAGTTCTCCTTTTTTGATTGATCGCATTTGCGTTTTTGATACAAGATTCGTTGGTTAAAGCGATTGTGAGTGAAAAGCGATTTGAAAGTAATTCTGACATTAGCTGGTTGCGTTTTTAATTGCTTGAACGAAGTTTGAAGTATTTATTTTAAACTTGTCTTTTTATGCAAAATTTTTGCTTGACACTTTTGTGTTTTTGTTTTTGACTTCTTGAGTGACCCATTAGTTCTTTTTTGATTGATCGCATTTGCGTTTTTGATACAAGATTCGTTGGTTAAAGCGATTGTGAGTGAAAGGAAAGAAAAGCCTTTGTAGCTGAGTGGTTAAGATGTCAGGCGGCGAACATGGTCAGGGTTCGAACTCCAGTGGGGAAGTTTTTTGCACGCATAAAACTTTTCTAAGCTACACCCCCTAAATTAAAATGACCCGTCTGTCGTTCGAGAGCAATTCATCCAACGTTAGTAAGTTTATTTTCATTTGAGCTAGGGCAGAGAAAGTTGTCTTCATGTTTTACAATCATCGATTAAGTTCTTTATTGATAGGTATATAGGTTTTTGGAAGTGTTTGATGCATCTGCATTTCAATTCGTCGACTTTTGTGATACCATAACTGAAATCTCTGATAATTTTTTTCAAAAGTTTTTATAAGTATGTGAAATGTTTATTCCGATAACTTCCTTAAAAAACAGATTTTTTAATTGTTCAATTTAAAAATTTTGAAGGTTGGCAAACGCTGGAGAGCTTCAAAAGTAGATATGCGGCGACGTAAGTTGATTAATTTTGTCTATTTTGTCAATGGCTGATATTTTACTAAGTTCTGCTTCCAAACTCGTCAATTTCCTTTTTAGCGAACTTCAGATTCACGAAAAGAAAGCCCTTTTCTACTCTCTACTTTACAAATTAATTCGTTGTGCAAAATCATTCGTTCAAGATTTGTGATTTAACATTCTTCCATTCGCTTAAGTGATTTAAGTTGATTTTTCGTCTTCAAAAATGCGATAAAATTGTAATGCACAAGGGGATTAAATGTCCGAGCTGGTCTCAGAGCTTTAGTAGGCTCGAAATGTGCGTTTCACCCCCCCCCCCCCGCCCCGCCCCCTCGCCTGTCATATGAGAGCCATTTGTCCGACTGTATTTGGTTTAATTTTTGATTCTGCTTCAGAATAAGAAGACATTTTCTTGGAGTTTATCTTACGTCTGCTCCTGAAATACAAAAAAATAGGCAGAACTGATTCTCATTTATCTCCCTAATTGAAAACTGATTTGAGCCTAGGTTTTTAGTCTTGTTTTGATTTGGTATGTTTCATTTGGTACCTTATCCCTGTTTCATTTCGAAAAAGATAAATGAGCAAAATGCGGATGAGCGTGTCGAAGCATAGTGCAAATGCGCTTTACCGAGTACCATCCTCGGTAAGTTTTGAATTTAGAATATAAACTCGAAATGAAATTCGGGTATTATCCGTTTGTTCCCTCCAGCTTAGTGGGTGCATTTTGTTACATAATTAATAGCCGCCGTCAGCCTCTCAAATGGCTGTTTATTTATTTAGGCGCTGTCCTTTTTTTACAATTCAAAGAATTTCAATTGTATAGGGGCGCTGTGTTTTTAAAGATGTGTTCACACATTTTTCAATGACTTCGATCTTTCAAAACGGGATAAACAGGTAAAGCCCAGCGGGCATTAAGTTTCAATAGAGGCTCAAAGTGAGCTTTAGTAGTCATTCAAGTGCTTAGAGTGGTGCAGCTGCTGGGATGGCCTTAATTCAAGGTTAAAAATTCATTTTTACAGTTTTTGGGCAATTGGTGCAATTTTTTTTGTTTTTCAAAAATCTTTTTAGTTTTTTGTTTGATTAGTCTTAGGTTGAAGTTTTTAAAAGTTGATTAAGGCCTTTTGCGAGACCAAATTACTTGTTATGACCCTTTTATGAGCTGTATGTTTCAGTACTACAAACACAAACACGCAAAATGATACTAATTTTTGCAATTTTCAAAGTTTTTTTGAAAATTTTTGTCTTGTCATTTTTTCGAGCAGGTTTGACAATAGGGCACTGCATAGTTTTTAGTACCAATGGATTGGTTTTAACGTTTAAATTTCATTTTAGGTTTCCTGAAGTTTTTCAGGTCTTGCACATACAGGACCGATTTCAGATTTAAGAAACAAAAATTGGTTTTGAACATATTTTTTAAATAGGTATATATAAAGGGATAAAATTTTGGCATAGGGGTAAAAGCTTCAAGAGTTTTAGCAGTGAGTATATTTTTCTTTAGTTCTTTGTTCTTGATTGTTTTTTTCTCAATTTTTTTGAGAAAAATTTGTTTGTTTTGGCTGGCATTGTTCAACTGATCTGATTGTCAGGTAGAGTACTTCTAAGTTTTTCATTCAATTCTTTGAATTGTATTTCAGGACTTGCCATGCCATGGATTTTACTTCGTCTAACAGATTTTTGTTTCGTCTTACCCTGCCTTCTTGGAATTGACTTTTTCAATGACTTAGTTACTTTGCTGCTACAGTGATAATAGGGCACTGCATAGTTTCTAGTTTCAATGGATTTGTTTCCAACAATTTAACCTTTCGAAATTTAAAAAATAGAAGTTCGTTGAAACCATCTTGAAAACCATTCAATTGCCTCCTAGCGACTATTTAATAATATACTATCAAACCCTTGATGGGGTTATCTGGCTACTGAGGCGAGGAAAATTGAATAAAAGACGAATGTTTTGAAAAAAACTTGAAAAAAATGCAAATTTTATCAAAAAATTTTTTAAAATTTGAAAGGTTAAATTGTTGAAATTATTGAAAATGCATTGAAGTTAACCACCATTCAGTAACTTTTATCAGACCGTGGAATAGGTTTTCTTGCGCTTGAGATTGGAAAAAGATTGGACTTAAGGAGATTGGACTTAAGGAAACCTTAAAAAGTTGTAGATTTTATGAAATGTTTAATATTCAAGATATTAAATTGTTAAGAACCAATGCATTGTTACTAGAAACTATGCAGTGCCCTAATATCACTGTAGCAGCAAAATAACTGAAGTCATTGAAAAATTCAATTCCAAGAAGGCAGGGTAAGACGAAACAAAATTCTGTTAGACGAAGTAAAAAAAAAAGCAGGGCAAGTCCTGAAATACAATTCAAAGAATTGAATGAAAAACTTTGAAGTACTCTATCGGATGATCAGATCACTTGAACAATGCCAAGCAAAACACAAACAAATTAATCAAAAAAACAGGAGGAAATAATCAAACAAGCTAAAATATACTCATTGCTAAAACTCTTGAAGCTTTTACCCCTCTAGCAAAATTTGACCCCCTTATATATACTTAATCCAAAAATATGTTCAAAACCAATTTTGGTTCTGAAGTTGGTCCGGTATTATATCTGCAAGACCTGAAAAAATTCATTGGCCCTTGAAGATCGATTAATTAAAATTTTCTGTCATTTTCGAGTTAATCGATCTTCAAGGTCCAATGAATTTTTTTCAGGTCTTGCACATGAATACTGGAATGATTTCAGGTTTCAGAAACAAAAATTGGTTTTGAACGTATTTTTGAATTAGGTATATATAAAGGGATCAATTTTTGGCATAGGGGCAAAAGCTTCAAGAGTTTTAGCAGTGAGTATATTTTTCTTTAGTTTATTTGATTGTTTGTTTCTCAGTTTTTTGAGATTTTGTTTGTTTTGCTGGCATTGTTCAACTGATCTGATTGTCAGGTAGAGTACTTCTAAGTTTTTCTTTCAATTCTTTGAATTGTATTTCAGGACTTGTCTTGCTATGTTTTTTTTACTTCGTCTAACAGATTTTTGTTTCGTCTTACCCTCACTTCGTGGAATCGACTTTTTCAATGACTTCAGTGACCTTACTGCTTTGCAGTTAAAATTTGTGTTCGTGACGTCATTTGTGCTTTTAGATTAGTTGCTTGAAATACCTCACTCAAAAAAATGAATTCTGAACTCACTTATGAAACTAATTAGTAAATAGTGCGCATCTAAATAGTGCCAAACTTATATACCATGATTCCTGAGGAATAGAGTCCTGAGTTTTAGTATCGAATCTTAATTTTGAAAAAGCTCCTTTGGGGTTTTTTCCTTGTAGAGCAAATGTGTCTCATAAAAATGAATCTAAAGAAGTCTAGTGATCTATTAAAAAGATGGTGGTTGATCTGTCAATCCTATTTCTTTAGTTGTTTCAGTTCATGGTAGGCCACAGGCCTCTATTGTGGCTATTTTCCTACAATCTGCTGGCTTTGTTTAAGATCTGTTCACGCATTCTAATGATTTTGGAAGTCAAATTCGAGTTGTGATTTTGGTAACGCCGAAACAGGAAGTGGAGCGAAAAAGCAAGTGGTTTTGATGCGTGATTTTTTTGCTCTAATTTTATAGTAGATTGAGAAAACGGTGTTTGAACAAATTTTCGCTTTCCTGCTAGTGGTTTTTGTTCACATATGGCAGTTTAACTTTAATTTTTAACTCTCTAAATTGTTTTCCCAATCGGCTCATAGATCATTCTAGGCCTAGCTTTTTGTTTGAACTAAATTTCTGTTTCTCTAGTGGTTTTTTGTTCACATGCTGCATTTTGTCATTGATTTTCTGCGTTTTTCCAATTTTTTATCTGATTTTTTTTAGAAATGGTTTTCTCAATTCACTCATAGTCCGTTGTAGATCTAGTTTTTTGTTTAGTCATTGAAATTTTTTTGAATTGTACGTCAGGACTTTTCCTCTATGTTTTTTTTAATTCACATAACCTTTTGATCACGTTTTTCGTTTTAGGTAAGTCCCGATTTTCACGTTTGTTTTCTGACTTACCTCACTCACTGTGTCAACGGAATTCTTAATTCTTTGACGCATTGAATTACGCAATATAATGAATACGGTCAATGTCGAAAGAGCTAAATCAAAATCAACAGAAAATAGATAAACCGATAAAGCTCGGTCATTAATACTTAGTGCGTTAGGTTATCAAATTTCATTAGAGCGATTGCTAGCTGATATTAGTATTAGGCTTAACACCCTTCAGTTTAGAAGCTGAAGTAAGATAGGTTTAAAATCTAACTGAAACTGCACACTGAATTAGTAGGACAATTGTTGAAACTTAGGAAAAAGTGTTTGTCAATTTCTATCTCTTCTTTTTTCTTTTTCTGATTTAATCCCGATGTGCGTCTAGCGAGTCAACGGCGGCTTTTCCGGCAATCTGCCGGCTATGCTTATTTATTATGTAATGACATGTGCTCTGTAACTGAGGAGCACAAACGCAAAAGATCCTGAAATTCAATGGAAGTAACTCAACCTAAATTGTTATAAGACTCTTTTAGTGAAAACTCATTCAAAATTTTATTTGAAAATAAGGATAGAATTGAAAATCAACATTTTGATGTTTTTGTGCAGCACACCTTTTGCCCTCAGTCTCAGTAGTCGCTTCTAATTAGGGGTCTCAGCAGTCTATTTCGCAGCTGTTGTCTCAATTGTTGCCTATGTTAAAATAACGGCTTTTCATTAACTCTCATTTTCTAAGAACAGATTGTAAGTTTGACTTGTATGGCAACGGCATTCTATCGAAGTTCGTTTGTCCTCAAATAAAGTTTGCGGTATTTATTTGGTTCACATTTCTACTGTTTCAAAGTTTCAGGTCACGTGTTCGTTTAACTAAATAGTATAACTGCGTTTCAGAAGCCAACAGAGTGGAACAGCTAGTAGTCAGAGTTTAGCCAAAGGCGCACAACCAGCAGTCACAACGACAACTTTTGAAGATCCACTGCTACAGTTTTAACTCTACAGCTTGTGGATGTGGTTGGCCTCTTTTCTCTGGTCTCCTAATCTGGCACAATACAACTGAATAATTGTAATTGATGTATGAAAATTGTGTAACCCCCTCCTATTTTATAACTTGTATCTGTTGTTGCTGCTAATGTGCATTGTTGATCTTATTGTACGTAGAGATGGCAATTAATTATTACTTAATCAATTTTGACTTGACCAGATTGAAATTATTTCATTAGAAGTAGATGAAAATAAAATTGTCCATATTTATACGGCCTCCAATCTTAAATTGACATATTTATTTGACTCTCTTTTGACATCAATTTTCAGGATCTTTTCTGCTAGCGCTAAAATTTTTGTATTCTATCATTTTTGGTGTTATTGGCCTCAAGGGCTTGATTTTTAAATTATTTTTAGGAAACTATTCTGAAAGGGCCTTCAATCTACCTAGACACTCTTGTTTCAATGAAATGAAAATATCGCTCTCACAGTTCGCGAAAACTTATTTTTTTTTTTGGGGGGGGGGGGGGTGCTAAATTAAGGCTGGGGACCCTGCTTACGACAGTCACGACTAGGAAATATATAATGCAGATAAAGAGATAATAAAAACCGAGCCATTCACGATCATAAACGGGCCCGACAATTTCAGATTTGATGTCTACTTCGCAGCGAAGCAGACTATGTAAAATTGATTAAGACGCCTAGCTTAATTTGCCCCTGGTCACTGTACATATCAATTCTCTCTTTCCCAATGTCAGATATTAGTGAAAGCGAACCGATGTCTCTTAAATCGTTCGAACGTCTGGTGGTAGGAAGGGAGCAATCAGAAGGTGTAGGAGCGCGTGTCAGACGGACGATTGGAAGCGGATCCCTGAGAAGACTTGATCCTTTTCTACTGCTCGATGAGTTTAAAGGAGAATGGCCTAATGGGTTTCCAGATCATCCACACAGAGGATTTGAGACTGTGTCCTACCTTATCAAAGGTTAGTATCACAAAAGCTGTAACTTATATGACTTTTGTTATATCACCATATGTAAGTTATATGTAAGTTGATCTGAGGTTTGAGAATGAGCGAGTTGTCTTGATCAAAAATGAAATGTTCATCTAGAAGGTGAACTGATTTCACTGGTAGACGTGATGATCAAATAACGGGGTTGGTGACCTGCATAGGAGCCTTTCAACATGAGGATTTCACTGGCGCAGCTGGTCGTCTTGAAACTGGGGATGTCCAGTGGATGACAGCTGGGAGAGGCATTGTGCACTCCGAGATCCCCGGAAAAAATGCTGGTGAAGTACGTGGACTTCAACTCTGGGTAAATTTGAAAGGCAAGGACAAAATGGTGGCTCCAAGATATCAGGAAAAGAAGGCGAGAGATATTCCAAGGGCTGAGAAGGAAGGGGTGAAAGTAGCCATAATTGCTGGTGAAAGTATGGGAGTTAAAAGTCCAGTTCAGACCTTGACACAGGCTTATTATCTGGACTTCGAGCTGCAACCAGGAGCAGCTTTCTCTCAACACATCCCTCCGAATTTCAACTCGGCAATCTATGTTGTTGATGGTAGGTGTGACTTTTAGGTGTGTTTGTTGCACTGGCTTTAAACAGTTAAATGTCATCCAATTTTGGTTACTTATAACAGTATCAATGGCCCGCAACAGCGGGCGGTTAAAAGGTTTGTTGGAGGCGGTTAAAAGTTCACAACATTGATCTGGTGCAATATATCACGTCAAATGAAACTTCATGGGTATCCTAAGTAGCAATATGAGGCTATGAGTAGACGTTGAAGCTTCAAATTTTGATTTTTTTTCGTAGAATTGATTTTTTGGAATGTAAGAATTTAACATATGAACTCAAAACTATATGAACTTAAAATATATGAATTCAAGAGGCACCTGCTCCTGTCAATTGAATTGTTCACGACTTTTACCCAATGCTTCGTGTATGTTTCACCTTTTTTTAAATTCATTTTTGATAATTCCACATGGGCACTGCCTTTTTTTCCATTTGAATAGAATTATTAGTGGAGAGTCGTTTTCGAATTGATATTTTTTGGAGTAAATATTGAAAGAGGAAAATAGGCATTGTTGTGTTTAAAAGTTTTGACCTTGTTTTCCGCGTCGGTCTACTAATACAAGAACATTTTTTTGTTCGTTCTTTTGAATTATTTGGTATTTTTGAAATGGAATCTCTTAGCCTGGTTATGGTTTTTTAATTGCGCTCGAACGAAGTTCGAAGTAATTGTTGTAACAGTGTTGGTCTTTTTTAATTCAAAATTTTCGCTTGAACATTTTTGCGCTTTTGTTCTAGAAAATTCTGACTTCTCAAGTGAGTTTTTCACGCGTCACTTCATTTTGAGTGATTATTTCAATTAATCCCATGCTGAAATGGAGTTTGTTACTAATATAAAAGTGATTGTTAGCGGTTGAGTAACAAATCCGTTGTGCGTTAGTGGTTACGATTTCTTACTGATATCCTGGAGGTTGAGGCTTCGAACTGATAGCAGGTCCGAGTTTTTCCAACCAACAAATCCTCAGCTACACATCTAAATTAAATCCCCCACCCGCTTGTCGTTCGAGAGCAATTCATCCGAAGTTAGTCGCTTTATTTTTATTTTAGAGAAGTAATTTTTCAGAAATATTAACACTAATCTTTCAGATTGATAGTTGTGACGCTTAGTTGGGTTATTAAGCAATGGTTGACTTGGAGTCCGCCCGCCTCCTTAACTGAAAAATGGTATATTCAACTTGAGGACCTCGAAGGCTAGTTTTTCTTAAAAAGGGGCTTGTGTTTTGTGCGTGCCCCAAAAAGAGCTTGAGTTTTTTATCAGTGCCATTAGAAGTCAAATCGAAAATTAATCATTTGTATCTGAACGATGTCTAACTTTTAGTAGTCATTTTTGAAAAGATTAAAATCTAAGTTGAGTTCTCTGTGTGACACATGTTCTCTTTAATCAACACTGTTGCGATAATAGCAGTTAAATAAACTGCCAGTGTAATAAAATTTAATGCCCGATCACACTCTTTTATCGCCACTGTTACTAAGTAAACAGTGACGATAAAAGAGGGGTGATAAACTCGTAGTCTAATGATGGAAATAGTTTGATACACTTGTAGTCTAAAAAAACAAACATGATCGCATCAGTTGATTAAAAAATAACCACACGGTTGTTATCGCCCTCGAAGTTATCATAACACCTTGGCTTCGCCTGGGAGTTTGATAACTTCTCGGTGGCGATAGCAATCGTGTGGTAATAATCATTATAGCTTAAGGGGCGAAACGGCTAGTGGGTTCGAAGTGTGACTTTTTTCAAATGACCTTTGAAGTGGAGTCAAATTTTGGCGTTTAAATAAATTATCATTTTTAGAGTGGTTAATTGCTCTCCAACGAAGTGCGTTTTTTATGCGTTTTTTTTTTGCTTGACCGATTTTTTGACCCTTTTGATTTTTCGTCCTCAAAAACTGGATGAACATGCAACGCTCGGAGGGCATTAAGTCCGCTAAAAGCCGTACGCATAACCAGTGTGTAAAAAGCGATTCGCCAAAAACTGTTTTGAAGAGACCATTTAATGGTGCAATGCCCACTCACAACACCCCCACCAAGTCCGACCTGTATCTGGTGGTTGCGACCCCCTTCTGGTCCAGTCCTCCACATCGCTTGATCCTCTTTCCCCATATTCCGCTACTCCACTCCACTTGCCTCGATTGCTTTTTAATAGCCGCACAGCGATAGCTGGGGCTATTATTGGCCTTCTCTGTAATTCGTCAAGATTTTTGTGACGACCATATGAAGTCACAACCACTTCAAATCTGTTTTTGTTCATTCGTTCATGCAATTTCAACTAAATTGCGTGCGTGACGTTTCACTCCTATTGGAGCGAGTTTTTTCATTCGCGTGATTAAGATTTTGATCACGCGTGACTTACCTAAGATTAAAATCTAAGTTGAGTTCTCTGTGTGACACATGTTCTCTTTAATCAACACCTGTTGCGATAATAGCAGTTGAATAAACTGCCGGTGTAATAAAATTTAATGCCTGATCCACACTGGAAAAACGCTTCCTCAGCATTAGCCTACGAGTTTATCACACTCTTTCATCGCCACTGTTACTAAGTAAACAGTGACGATAAAAGAGTGGTGATATACTCGTAGTCTAATGATGGAAATAGTTTGATACACTTGTAGTCTAAAAAAACAAACATGATCGCAACAGTTGATTAAAAAATTACCACACGGTTGTTATCGCCCTCGAAGTTATCATAACACCTCGGCTTCGCCTCGGAGTTTGATAACTTCTCGGTGGCGATAGCAGTCGTGTGGTAATAATCATTATAGCTTAAGGGGTGAAACGGCTATTGGATTCGAAGTGTGACTTTTTTCAAATGACCTTTGGAGTCAAATTTTGGCGTTTAATTAAATTATCATTTTTAGAGTGGTTAATTGCTCTCCAAGGAAGTGCGTTTTTTATGCGTTTTTTTTGCTTGACCGATTTTTTGACCCTTTTGATTTTGTCCTCAAAAACTGGATGAACATGCAACGCTCGGAGGGCATTAAGTCCGCTAAAAGCCGTACGCATAACCAGTGTCTAAAAAGCCATTCGCGAAAAACTGTTTTGAAGAGACCATTTCATGGTGCAGTGCCCACTCACAACACCCCCCCCCCAAGTCCGACCTGTATCTGGTGGTTGCGACCCCCTTCTGGTCCAGTCCTCCACATCGCTTGATCCTCTTTCCCCATATTCCGCTACTCCACTCCACTTGCCTCGATTGCTTTTTAATAGCCGCACAGCGATAGCTGGGGCTATTATTGGCCTTCTCTTTAATTCGTCAAGATTTTTGTGACGACCATATGAAGTAACAACCACTTCAAATCTGTTTTTGTTCATTCGTTCATGCAATTTCAACTAAATTGCGTGCGTGACGTTTCACTCCTATTGGAGCGAGTTTTTTCATTCGCGTGATTAAGATTTGATCACGCGTGACTTACCTAAGATTAAAATCTAAGTTGAGTTCTCTTTGTGACACATGTTCTCTTTAATCAACACCTGTTGCGATAATAGCAGTTAAATAAACTGCCAGTGTAATAAAATTTAATACCCGATCCACACTGGAAAAACGCTTCCTCAGCATTAGACTACGAGTTTATCACACTCTTTTATCGCCACTGTTACTAAGTAAACAGTGACGATAAAAGAGTGGTGATAAACTCGTGGTCTAATGATGGAAATAGTTTGATACACTTTTACTCTAAAAAAACAAACATGATCGCAACAGTTGATTAAAAAATTACCACACGGTTGTTATCGCCCTCGAAGTTATCATAACACCTCGGCTTCGCCTCGGAGTTTGATAACTTCTCGGTGGCGATAGCAATCGTGTGGTAATAATCATTATAGCTTAAGGGGCGAAACGGCTATTGGGTTCGAAGTGTGACTTTTTTCAAATGACCTTTGAAGTGGAGTCAAATTTTGGCGTTTAAACAAATTATCATTTTTAGAGTGGTTAATTGCTCTCCAACGAAGTGCGTTTTTTATGCGTTTTTTTTTGCTTGACCGATTTTTTGACCCTTTTGATTTTTCGTCCTCAAAAACTGGATGAACATGCAACGCTCGGAGGGCATTAAGTCCGCTAAAAGCCGTACGCATAACCAGTGTCTAAAAAGCGATTCGCCAAAAACTGTTTTGAAGAGACCATTTAATGGTGCAATGCCCACTCACAACACCCCCACCAAGTCCGACCTGTATCTGGTGGTTGCGACCCCCTTCTGGTCCAGTCCTCCACATCGCTTGATCTTCTTTCCCCATATTCCGCTACTCCACTCCACTTGCCTCGATTGCTTTTTAATAGCCGCACAGCGATAGCTGGGGCTATTATTGGCCTTCTCTTTAATTCGTCAAGATTTTTGTGACGACCATATGAAGTCACAACCACTTCAAATCTGTTTTTGTTCATTCGTTCATGCAATTTCAACTAAATTGCGTGCGTGACGTTTCACTCCTATTGGAGCGAGTTTTTTCATTCGCGTGATTAAGATTTTGATCGCGCGTGACTTACCTAAGATTAAAATCTAAGTTGAGTTCTCTGTGTGACACATGTTCTCTTTAATCAACACCTGTTGCGATAATAGCAGTTGAATAAACTGCCGGTGTAATAAAATTTAATGCCTGATCCACACTGGAAAAACGCTTCCTCAGCATTAGCCTACGAGTTTATCACACTCTTTCATCGCCACTGTTACTAAGTAAACAGTGACGATAAAAGAGTGGTGATATACTCGTAGTCTAATGATGGAAATAGTTTGATACACTTGTAGTCTAAAAAACAAACATGATCGCAACAGTTGATTAAAAAATTACCACACGGTTGTTATCGCCCTCGAAGTTATCATAACACCTCGGCTTCGCCTCGGAGTTTGATAACTTCTCGGTGGCGATAGCAGTCGTGTGGTAATAATCATTATAGCTTAAGGGGTGAAACGGCTATTGGATTCGAAGTGTGACTTTTTTCAAATGACCTTTGAAGTGGAGTCAAATTATGGCGTTTAATTAAATTATCATTTTTAGAGTGGTTAATTGCTCTCCAAGGAAGTGCGTTTTTTATGCGTTTTTTTTGCTTGACCGATTTTTTGACCCTTTTGATTTTGTCCTCAAAAACTGGATGAACATGCAACGCTCGGAGGGCATTAAGTCCGCTAAAAGCCGTACGCATAACCAGTGTCTAAAAAGCCATTCGCGAAAAACTGTTTTGAAGAGACCATTTCATGGTGCAGTGCCCACTCACAACACCCCCCCCCCCCCAAGTCCGACCTGTATCTGGTGGTTGCGACCCCCTTCTGGTCCAGTCCTCCACATCGCTTGATCCTCTTTCCCCATATTCCGCTACTCCACTCCACTTGCCTCGATTGCTTTTTAATAGCCGCACAGCGATAGCTGGGGCTATTATTGGCCTTCTCTTTAATTCGTCAAGATTTTTGTGACGACCATATGAAGTAACAACCACTTCAAATCTGTTTTTGTTCATTCGTTCATGCAATTTCAACTAAATTGCGTGCGTGACGTTTCACTCCTATTGGAGCGAGTTTTTTCATTCGCGTGATTAAGATTTGATCACGCGTGACTTACCTAAGATTAAAATCTAAGTTGAGTTCTCTTTGTGACACATGTTCTCTTTAATCAACACCTGTTGCGATAATAGCAGTTAAATAAACTGCCAGTGTAATAAAATTTAATACCCGATCCACACTGGAAAAACGCTTCCTCAGCATTAGACTACGAGTTTATCACACTCTTTTATCGCCACTGTTACTAAGTAAACAGTGACGATAAAAGAGTGGTGATAAACTCGTGGTCTAATGATGGAAATAGTTTGATACACTTTTACTCTAAAAAAACAAACATGATCGCAACAGTTGATTAAAAAATTACCACACGGTTGTTATCGCCCTCGAAGTTATCATAACACCTCGGCTTCGCCTCGGAGTTTGATAACTTCTCGGTGGCGATAGCAATCGTGTGGTAATAATCATTATAGCTTAAGGGGCGAAACGGCTATTGGGTTCGAAGTGTGACTTTTTTCAAATGACCTTTGAAGTGGAGTCAAATTTTGGCGTTTAAACAAATTATCATTTCCAGAGTGGTTAATTGCTATCCAACGAAGTGCGTTTTTTATGCGTTTTCTTTTGCTTGACCGATTTTTTGACTCTTTTGATTTTTCGTCCTCAAAAACTGGATAAACATGCAACGCTCGGAGGGCATTCAGTCCTCTAAAAGCCGTACGCATAACCAGTGTGTCTAAAAAGCGATTCGCCAAAAACTGTTTTGAAGAGACCATTTCATGGTGCAATGCCCACTCACAACACCCCCCCCCCCCCAAGTCCGACCTGTATCTGGTGGTTGCGACCCCCTTCTGGTCCAGTCCTCCACATCGCTTGACCCTCTTTCCCCATATTCCGCTACTCCACTCCACTTGCCTCGATTGCTTTTTAATAGCCGCACAGCGATAGCTGGGGCTATTATTGGCCTTCTCTTTATTTCGTCAATATTTTTGTGACGACCATATGATGTCACAACCACTTCAAATCTGTTTTTGTTCATTCGTTCGTGCAATTTCAACTAAATTGCGTGCGTGACGTTTCACTCCTATTGGAGCGAGTTTTTTCATTTGCGTGATTAAGATTTTGATCACGCGTGACTTACCTCTGACTTTTCTTTACTTTTAATTCAAAGAGATAAGGTCAAGTGAGTGCGTGTCACTCTTATTGAAGGTTAATTGTGAGCAGCTTATAGAAGCAGCAATAATGTAAACAGATTCTTAGTCAAAATACAACATCTCAGTATTTAATAAAAAAGAAATTTCTTCTTGGTCTGTTTCTTTTACTATCTTTTGGATGCTGCAGATCTGCGAAGCTACTGCGGCTATTTTCTGGCAATCTGCCAGCTATGTTTGTCCTTTTTTCGACTAATCGACTTTATACGATATTTTTGACTCATAGGGCGCATGCTATGATGTGTTTAATGATTTTGTTATATGGATGTTTTTTCTTTGAGGCCACTATTTCAAAAATCTTTAAAATATCAATTTGAAGTATCAAATATCAATTTTAAAATATCAATTTGTTTTTTGTGCCTTTTTAGCTGCCTATCTCTGATTGCGGTAAGGTAGTTGCATGGTATGTGCATTCTATGGATCCTTAGTGTCAAAGTGTTGTTATTTTCTATGATTTTTGCCACACTAATATTCGGAATTATTAATGTATAAAATTGTTCTCCTATGTTTTATTATGCTGTGTTGACAAAATATTTAATGTTGCTGAAAAATATGGTCAGATGGTTAATTAACTCAATTCTTTAAATTATAATTCAAGACTTGTCCTGCTATGTTTCTTCTGACGATCTTTTTTCGTTTCACGTTTTGTGCGCACAGCGAAGCTGAAATAAGTAGTTTTTCTATTGACTTCTTCCTCTCACTAACGGTGTTTGCGAGCTTTGTCATTTGCCTTTCCCCCAATCAAAAGTCTTTTGGTCATTTGCGTGATTAGGATTTGATCGTACATGACCTACTTGACTCAACAAAATGACTTCTTCACTTAAAAGTTCAAGCTTAATTTGAATTAGTTCATGTTCAGAGAAGCTCATTTGTCTAATGAGGGTCTATAATGAAAACAATTTTTCTGAGGCGTGATTTTTAACCAGCCTTATCAATTGCTCTCGAACGAAGTTTGAAGCAATTTTTGTAAACGTGTTGGCCTTTTTTATGCAAAATTTTTGCTTGACCGTTATGACTTTTCTAGTGACTTTTGCGCCCTTGATTTGTTTTTTAGGGCGATCTAAATTTCTCTTTCATTCAACTTTTTAAGCAGCTGGACTCAATTGGTGGCAGTTCATTACTAAAAGTCAAATGAATAGCGCCAAAATTGGTGTCGTTTTTTTTTACTTTTTTAGTGGTTATAATGGTATGTATTGACCTCTAGTGACGTCATTTGAAGCCCTCAGTGAAACTATTTACCCCTTTTGACTGAAGCAGGCGGCATTAGGTTGGCGCTTCAACTAGTCGTTCGAGAGCAATTTTTGCGACGTTGGTTGGTTATATTTAATTTATCGATGAATGTTTGTTTTACATAATTTTTAAGCGGCGTTTTGGTTTTTATCTGTAATCTACGGTACCCAGGGCTATTCCGGCACTCTGCCGGCTATATTCTCTTAATTTTCGGTGATTGCATACCAGTAATCTAAACCGTCTACATGCGGGTATACTAAGGGAGAATCGGCGCTGTTCAGTTGTTCCGAAGTTGTGAAAACTTAAATTTGCATTAAGATTCGAAACGTAAAATGGTTTTCTCAAGATGCATAAAAATAAGATTAAGGACTTAGGCGCAAACCACATCTTTTTGTGACCAGGATCCGTTACTACCAACTCGGACAAAAAAGTGTCAGCTCATGAACTGGCTACCTACTCTATGGAGGGGACACAAATTGTGATAAAAAATGAAGCGAGTACGAAAGAACCCGCCAGACTTATCATAATTGCTGGCGAGCCCATCAATGAACCAGTTGTGCAGCATGGACCCTTCGTATTAACAACTGAAGAAGATCTCATGAAAACTTTCGAGGACTACCAGCATGGGAGGAATGGCTTTGAACGAGCTCCTGGTTGGAAATCCAAGCAAGGCACTGAAGCTTTGAAAGCTAGGAGCCGATGATTGGACCTGGCAAAAAACTCACATTCTGTCTTTTGTAAAGATTTTTCAATAATTTGCAATAATTTTCTCTAAACTCCCCTTCATTGATATGTACATTTTTCGCATAAATGTAAATTTTCAGTATGCTGTCTTAGAATAGAAAAATTAAATAATCCATTTTTTGCGCGATAAAGTAGGAGGTACCAGAAAGTTTTTATCACTTATGTACCCATTGATTAAACTGTTTCTTAGTTAACTTGAGATAAATAAACTTAAGAAAAATAGCTTTAGATAAACAACTGCTTAAGATACATTTAGCTTAAAATTTTTTAAAAAAATCAGAAATTAATCTTGAAATAGTTTCGAAGCAAACTTTTGCAAAGGTGGGTTTCTCTTCAGTCTATCTGTTACTAATTTTATAGAACAATGTCATCGTAAATTATATGCCTACTAATTAGTACACTTCAATGGCCTCCAAAGAGCCGTGCTCTGTCGTTCACTGGTTCAGAAAAGGACTGAGGCTTCATGACAACCCAGCTTTGCTTGCATGTCTCAAACCCATCGATGGCTCTGCCTCGGATGAGCTCCCAATTCTTCGTCCTGTATACATTATTGACCCTTGGCTCACTAAAAACATCAAATGCGGTCACAACAGACGCAGATTCTTCTTGCAGACATTACAAGACCTCGATTGCTCGCTTAGAAAGTTAGGATCGAGGTTGTACGTGGCACGAGGTGACCCGGAATTAGTTTTCGGAATATTGTTTACTAAGTGGAATGTAAAAAGAATCACCTGGGAAGAAGACACTGAACCGTACTCCAAAGAACGGGATGCCAGAATATCTATCTTAGCAGCTGAACGTGGAATTGAATTTGAAACTAGGATCAGCCACACTTTGTACAATCCAGAGAGTATAGTTGCGCATAATTTGGGATCTGTTCCGCTTACAATGCAAAAACTAACATCTGTTGTACAGTCTATTGGACACCCGGCTAAAACAGTTGAAGCTCCTAATTGTCTCGAAAATTTTTTACCTCAATCTTTGGATGATGCCGAGTACAACTTGCCGACCTCTGAAGAGCTCGATATTGACGAGTCACAATGTGGTCCCTGTTTATACCCCGGAGGAGAAAACGAGGCATTGCGTCGATTGGACGACAAAGTATGCTTTGAAAAAGCTAAGTGGGTTCGCGAGTTTGAGAAGCCACAAACCTCCCCCAACTCACTAGAACCATCAACTACTGTTTTGAGTCCTTATTTGAAATATGGTTGCCTTTCAGCCAGAACATTTTATTGGAGACTAATAGATGTATACAGTGGAGCGAAGCATTCGAAGCCGCCAGTGTCTTTGATGGCGCAGCTTTACTGGCGTGAGTTTTTCTACACTGCCGGTTCGCAAATAAAGAACTTTGATAAGATGAAAGGCAACGCAATATGCAAACAAATCCCGTGGGACAACAACCCAACAATGCTAGAAGCATGGGCAAATGCAAAAACGGGTTATCCCTTCATTGATGCAATAATGACGCAATTACGTACTGAAGGTTGGATTCATCACTTAGCGCGACACAGCGTTGCTTGTTTTCTGACCAGAGGTGATCTATGGCAATCATGGGAGAAAGGGAAAGAAGTCTTCGAGGAATTGCTTCTGGACGCCGATTGGAGTTTGAACGCTGCAAACTGGATGTGGTTGTCTGCCAGTTCCTTTTTCCGTCAATACTTTCGGGTGTACAGTCCAATTGCATTTGGAAAGAAAACAGACCCAAATGGAGATTACATCAGGAAATATTTGCCTCAGCTGAGAAAGTTCCCGAATGAGTACATTTACGAACCATGGAATGCTCCTTTTGCAGTGCAGAAAGCTGCTGGTTGCATTGTTGGGACTGATTACCCTAAGAGAATTGTCGAGCATTCGCAAGTCCTTAAACAGAATTTGGGGCGAATGAAGAGAGCATATGCTGATAACAGCAAAACGGAAAACTCAAATATGGAATCGTCGCCTGTTCCTTCTAAGAAACAGAAGTCGCAAGATTGACAAATGCATTTAAAATTCTATAGAAATTAGTTCGAGGACTTATTTATTGTTTTAATTTAACAACCCTGCTGTTACTGTTTTGATTTTTTTTTCAAATATTTGTCTGTCTCATTTTCAAGAAAGTAAAGCAGCAGAATCGATTAAAGGTTCTTACTAAGAGCCGCGAAACGATAGCTGGGGCTATTGTTGGTCTTTTCTTGGTTTTTACGACTCGAAGAGCAGTATTGGTATTCTTGATATTTTACCGAGAGACTATTCATTCAGACCGCATTTCGACCTAAAAGCAAAAGTAAGTAAAATTGACATATGAAATAATTTTTTCTGAGCGAGAAAGTTTTTTTTATCATGCGATGCGTTTAGTGAATGACTTTTCGACTTTCAAAACTGTTTTCGACAGAATGGTGCATATGGATAGTCGTTTTTCCGTTCAATTGGCCGAGTTTGTTTGTTTGTAATTTGGTTTTTCGTGGAATTAATTTTCATTCGATGCTGTATTAATATGTAACCCTCTGAAACTGGTACCACAGTATTTTCGAGAGCGCAGTTTTCTCGTTCAATTTTGAAATGCGTTCATGTTTCTCAATTCTTTAGTTTATTTTCAAGTTTTTCATCAACCTTTTCATTTTTGGATTTTGAAGAGGACTTTTTTCCGAGTTCAGTGCATAGGGCAACTTCCATTTGATAATTCATACATTAAACATCTCTTTGTAACGTGAAGTATTTTTGTTTTGAATTGCTCTCGAACGAAGTTTGAAGCAATAATTGTCAACGCATTGCTCTTATGCAAAACTTTCTCTTGACCGTTTTTGCGCTTTTGCTCCAGAACATTCTGTAACTTCTGAAGTGACTTTTCTCGCTTCACTTGTTCTTGTTGAGTGATTTAATTCGCTGTCACACCAAAATGAAGTTTGTTGCTGATATAAAATTGATTGTGAGCGGTTGATTCTCGAAGCCGTTGTAACTTAGTGGTTAAGATCGCTGAATTCTATCTTTGAGGTGTCGGGTGCGAGCCCCTATGAGTTCAGAGTTTTTGCACCCATAACAAATATTTGCTACATCCCTAAATTGAGTCGCATGTCACTCGAGATCAATTCGTCCAACGTTGTTCGGTTTATGTTATGACATTGTACTCATGCTAATCCCGTTTTGGTTGTTTTGACCAATTTTTCGCAGTTTTTTGTTTGTATTTTGGTATTAATTACTATAGTCTTTGTAATACTTAAGTCTTTGAAATTCAGGGAAAATTATTTTCTGTAAGTGTTTTTTACCATCATGATTTTAGCCGTTTCCTGAAACTTTTTTTATTTTTTGCTTTGTCATTCATTTCATATAATGTAACGCAGCCTTGAGATTTTGCTAGAATTCTGTTTAAAATTTTACCTGAATAATACTTGCTGCAACTATTCTTGGGGACTTGGTTTTGATTTTTCTTTGAATTGAGTGTTAATAAAGCAAAAAACTTGGTGTATTTTTTTCTAAATTAATGAAATTAAGATTTTGATTTTATAGATTAATTTTTAATCTTGAGGATTTTCCTCTGCTTTGTTGCCTTCTGTCGGTGTTTATTAATTATTCAAAAATGTAGAGTTTTTGTATTTTGGTGTTTTTGAAAACGAGAAACTTGGTGTCTTTGAATCCTAATTTAATGAAAGTAATAAAATTATGTTTTTTTAGGTTCTTTCTTTTGATTTTCTTTAATTCTTCAGGTTTCTTTCTCTGCTTTGGTGCCTTCTGTCAGTGTATATTAGTTATTAGAAAATCTGAAGTTTTTTTCGTCTTCAAGATTTTTTTTCGACCGTATGGTGTCACATTCACTTAAATTTGCTTTTTGTTCATGCAATTTCAACTGAATTGCGTGCATGAAGTCATTTTTCACTCTTTGAGAAGTGATTCTTTTGTTCATTCGCCTGATTAAGTTTTTGGTCACACGTGACTTAATCTCAAATGACCTTCCCACTCTCATTGATTTTTTTTACTTTAGTTCAAGGAAATACGGTCAAGTGAATAAAATGCAGCAATAAATTACAGATTCTCAATCAAAATATAACTTCTCAGTTTTCAGTCGAACGAAGTTTTTTCGGTGTGTTTTTCTTACTATCATTTTAATATTGCAGATCTACGAAGCTATAGCGGTCATTTTCTGGCAATCCTCCAGCTCTATTTGAACAAAATTGTTGTTTTTTGTTCTATCTAATTTTGCTTGGTCGATTTTCCTTTTCCATAATTTGAACGGAGTGCCTAAAATTATCATTAGAATTCGCTCAATGGAATGAATGGGTGGATAGAGCAGCAAAATTATATTCAGATTTACTTTGGCGATTGGTGTCAGTTAAAAAGTACCAATCAATTTTTGGAGTTGCCTTTTTTATTACAATTATTTGAAATTGTTTTTTTTGAGATCTTGACATAATATCTTTTTCATTTGAAGAATCTGAGTAAACATTTTTATGCAGCATTGTATCCAATCAATGCTCAACCTAAAGTCGTTCCTGTCAACCTTATTATTTTTCACCCCGAGAAAAGCATGTTGGCTGTTTTTTTGTAGTTTGGTTTTTTATCAGTACTTGAACTCAGTCCTTGAACTTAAAACGGGGTTGTTCTATGTTTAGTATTCTAGGTCATTTTTATCTTCAAATTAACACACTAATAAATTAGATTGCGTGTAAATTGATTAAAATGATTATAAAATGCAGGTAAATTTAAAAGCAACTCGCGTAGAACTCGCCGTGCAATCGACCTGCAGATGCAACAAATAAAAGAAGGAGTTGTGTTTTTGATCTTTCTATTTTTTGTTATCAAAGTGTAGTTGTTAGCAGGTTTTTAGTTCTTATATGTGCAGTCAACTGCTTGAATGAAATCAACTCTTGATCTTTTGCACTTTTTAAACCTTTCTATTACCTTGTAGAAGCAAAATACAGAGCAAGAAGTTGATGTGGAACCCCGATGGCATGTTTATCACTATGAAAAACACCTCTGATTTATCTTTGCGAAAACTCGGAAAAATGGACTTAGGATTTTTTTGATAAGAGTATTAAGTGTCCCTTAGAACCTTGCCGTTTTGAAGCTCGTTTGACCACATTGCTATAATCTCTCCGATGGATTTATTTTGGTATCTTGGTTGTTTAATAGCCCAGCGATTAGATTCATAATCAGTTAGAATTTTTGTATAATTTTTCAAAAATTATGAATGTTGAAAGAAACTTTTTTCTTTTCTCTCTTAGCTAAATCTTTTTACTGCACGTCTGAATTCTTTGTTTTAATTTATCACTAGGTAATCTGGCAACAATTCGCTGTTGTATTTGCATATTTTTTAATGCCGCTATGTGTAATGATAATTGTTTTGTGAAACCTAAGAGTAATGACCTGATCAAAATGTGAATTCTGAAAATCAACCTATTTGTCAATTTTTGTTTCAACCTTTTGAACTTTTTTCTGAGAATGTTTCTTGAAAGTCCATATTCGGTTTAAGTTAAATGTTGATATTTTTCACGTGAAACGTGATATGCAGATATTTCACATGGAAGTTTTCAAATGTGTTCCAAACTGTCTTACTGTTGTTTTCAAGTGTTAATTAACAGATATTGTTATAGTAACTGAAATTGCATCTTTTGATTTTTTCTTGCTCCAACTGAAGCACCAGCTCATTTATGTCTTGTTTGTTATTTTTCAGCATCCCTTTGGTTATCTTTTTCTGGCTGCTGACTGTCTCCTTTGGGTTGCATTGTTTTTGTCGTCTAATTTTTTCCCTGAAATTTAAGCTTTTTAAGAATTAAAATTTCGCCTATTCATATTATTTTTGCGTTTGCTATCTGTCATTTTTGACACTGACATTTAGGCTGCTAGTGAGCGAGCAAGATCTTTAGTTTGCATTCATTTGTTTTTGATTTTGAAGAAAATAACTCCAAAAAGTTATCACCAACGGTGATATTTGCAACCTTCCAATTTCAGTTTCTTTCTATTCATAGTGAAAAAATAATTTTCGTATAGCACTGTTGTTTGCTTTTTGATTTTTGTGGTTTCTTGTTAGCTCATTGAGCCGATCAGTGGTTTGTTGTTTTGCAGTGTTGTTTCGCAATAACTAATCAGTAGATTTTGATTGTAGAAAATTTTAACATTTATAAATAACTTCCTCTTTTATGCAAACAACAGTTTGCTGGTCGAGCTAGAGAAAGCGGTTATTGTCATCATAGTCAGTTTTCTGAATTTTTGCAATTGTTTGTATTGTTTTTCATAACTTCGGTTTTCTATTCCTGGTTTGCATCTATTATTCTTTCGCGACCATTTGACTTCATTTTCATTGTCCCTACCCACTTCAGTGGGGAGAGGAACTATATACTCAATTGGGTTTTCTTTTCTGTTCAGACAATTTCCGCCGATAGATTTATTCATCTGAGTGAGGTGTACGTGGTATCATTAGAAAGCTTGTCATGGGAAGAATATCAAATTAAAGTTTTTTTAATTCATTTTTTTTTCTAGTAGATACGGAGGTTTTAACGTTTTGTGAACGTTAGGCTAACTTCCGTTGTTTTGTTCATTTTTCGTTATTGGTGGTAAAATTTTGATCAATATCGTTACAAATATGATAAAACTGGTTATCAATAGTCGCATTGGTTTCAATTTCGTGATAATAGAGAGTTGCTACTTTGTTTGAACCAACCCTTTTGGCCAAATTGTTGGCTAAAGATTTAACAATTTGGGTTTTCATCTTTAATGAAAACTGGCACTACTGTTTTTTAGCCCACTATGTCCGAATTGACCGGTAATTTGGACAAAGAATTACTAACCTAATCTCTGTTCACCCAGTTGAGGGCTGGTTTTAATTCCGGTTCCTAACAAAAGTGTTCTGGAACTCTTAAATATGCGGCCAAATTTGAAATCAACAATGCAACATTTATTTTTAATATATTCAGATTTTCCTTTCCCAAAAACTCTATTACCCATTTACTGGGAACTCTGAGGTTTGTTAACTGCTACGCAGTGACAGCAAGGCCACTTTATGTTCCATCGTTGATTTTTGTAATGAAAAGGGATTCTTTTTGTTTTTTGGCTTCTTTTTTTATCTTTTTTCTGCATTTTTTTCATCGCCTTTACAGAGAAGTCAGTTGCTATATGGAGGTTCAATCAGTGAGAGGTCCCATTTATGAAGCACAACGAACAAATATTGTGTATTCTGATTCAAGCTCATGGTTTTTAGTGCTCCGACAATTTCTTAGTAAATTGTCAACAGGTGCTTGTTTTGCCATCATTTTTTTCTTTTTGTAGCGTTTTGACTGAATCAGATTTATTAAAGGTCTCAATTGCTATCTGTCAAGCTATTAAACAAATTATTGAATGATTTCAGTTGATACCTAATGGTTTTCCGCTAATATAACTATATAATTGTTCTCACTTCATTTTTTTATATAACGGAATTATTTTTCTCATATTAGCTGTTTTGGTAACATTTTGAGCAGTTTTTTGTTTCAGGTGATGAGCAGCAATAGCACGACTAGTTTTGGTATAATTGCAGAGTTTTAAAATTAAAATGTTTTTCAGATTTTAATGGGGCGCTGTCCTTTTTTAAATATTTTTTAACTAGATGGATTCAAATCTTTTCTCAATAATTAAGAAATCTGTCAGTGTATATTAGTTATTAGAAAATCTGAAGTTTTTTTTGTCTTCAAGATTTTTTTTTCGACCGTATGGTGTCACATTCACTTAAATTTGCTTTTTGTTCATGCAATTTCAACTGAATTGCGTGCATGAATTCATTTTTTCACTCTTTGTGGAGTGATTCTTTTGTTCATTCGCCTGATTAAGTTTTTGGTCACACGTGACTTAATCTCAAAAATGACCTTCCCACTCTCACATTGAATTTTTTTACTTTAGTTCAAGGAAATACGGTCAAGTGAATAAAATGCAGCAATAAATTACAGATTCTCAATCAAAATATAACATCTCAGTTTTCAGTCGAACGAAGTTTTAATAGCTCAGCGATTAAATTCATAATCAGTTAGAATTTTTGTATAATTTTTCAAAAATTTTGAATGTTGAAAGAAACTTTTTTCTTTTCTTTCTTAGCTAAATCTTTTTACTGCACGTCTGAATTCTTTGTTTTAATTTATCACTAGGTAATCTGGCAACAATTCGCTGTTGTGCTTGCATATTTTTAATGCCGCTATATGTAATGATAATTGTTTTGTGAAACCTAAGAGTAATGACTTGATCAAAATGTGAATTCTGAAAATCAACCTATTTGTCAATTTTTGTTTCAACCTTTTGAACTTTTTTCTGAGAATGTTTCTTGAAAGTCCATATTCGGTTTAAGTTAAATGTTGATATTTTTTACGTGAAACGTGATGTGCTGATATTTCACATGGAAGTTTTCAAATGTGCTCCAAACTGTCTTACTGTTGTTTTCAAGTGTTAATTAACAGATATTGTTATAGTAACTGAAATTGCATATTTTGATTTTTTCTTGCTCCAACTGAAGCACCAGCTCATTTATGTCTTGTTTGTTATTTTTCAGCATCCCTTTGGTTATCTTTTTCTGGCTGCTGATCGTCTCATTCGGGTTGCATTGTTTTTGTCGTCTAATTTTTTCCCTGAAATTTAAGCTTTTTAAGAATTAAATTTCGCCTATTCATTTTGTTTTTGCGTTTGCTATCAGTCATTTTTGACACTGACATTTAGGCTGCTAGTGAGCGAGCAAGATCTTTAGTTTGCATTCATTTGTTTTTGATTTTGAAGAAAATAACTCCAAAAAGTTATCAACAACGGTGATATTTGCAACCTTCCAATTTCAGTTTCTTTCTATTCATAGTGAAAAAATAATTTTCGTATAGCACTGTTGTTTGCTTTTTCATTTTTGTGGTTTCTTGTTAGCTCATTGAGCCGATCAGTGGTTTGTTGTTTTGCAGTGTTGTTGCGCAATAACTAATCAGTAGATTTTGATTGTAGAAAATTTTAACATTTATAAATAACTTCCTCTTTTATGCAAACAACAGTTTGCTGGTCGAGCTAGAGAAAGCGGTGATTGTCATCATAGTCAGTTTTCTGAATTTTTGCAATTGTTTGTATTGTTTTTCATAACTTCGGTTTTCTATTCCTGGTTTGCATCTATTATTCTTTCGCGACCATTTGACTTCATTTTCATTGTCCCTAACCACTTCAGTGGGGAGAGGAACTATATACTCAATTGGGTTTTCTTTTCTGTTCAGACAATTTCCGCCGATAGATATATTCATCTAAGTGAGGTGTACGTGGTATCATTAGAAAGCTTGTCATGGGAAGAATATCAAATTAAAGTTTTTTTAATTCATTTTTTTTCGAGTAGATACGGAGGTTTTAACGTTTTGTAAACGTTAGGCTAACTTCCGTTGTTTTGTTAACATTTTTCGTTATTTGTGGTAAAATTTTGATCAATATCGTTACAAATATGATTAAACTGGTTATCAATAGTCGCATTGGTTTCAATTTCGTGATAATAGAGAGTTGCTACTTTGTTTGAACCAACCCTTTTGGCCAAATTGTTGGCTAAAGATTTAACAATTTGGGTTTTCATCTTTTATGAAAACTGGCACTACTGTTTTTTAGCCCACTTTGTCCGAATTGACCGGTAATTTGGACAAAGAATTACTAACCTAATCTCTGTTCACCCAGTTGAGGGCTGGTTTTAATTCCGGTTCCTAATAAAAGTGTTCTGGAACTCTTAAATATGCGGCCAAATTTGAAATCAACAATGCAACATTTATTTTTAATATATTCAGATTTTCCTTTCCCAAAAACTCTACTACCCATTTACTGGGAACTCTGAGGTTTGTTAACTGCTACGCAGTGACAGCAAGGCCACTTTATGTTCCATCGTTGATTTTTGTAATGAAAAGGGATTCTTTTTGTTTTTTGGCTTCTTTTTTTATCTTTTTTCTGCATTTTTTTCATCGCCTTTACAGAGAAGTCAGTTGCTATATGGAGGTTCAATCAGTGAGAGGTCCCATTTATGAAGCACAACGAACAAATATTGTGTATTCTGATTCAAGCTCATGGTTTTTAGTGCTCCGACAATTTCTTAGTAAATTGTCAACAGGTGCTTGTTTTGCCATCATTTTTTTCTTTTTGTAGCGTTTTGACTGAATCAGATTTATTAAAGGTCTCAATTGCTATCTGTCAAGCTATTAAACAAATTATTGAATGATTTCAGTTGATACCTAATGGTTTTCCGCTAATATAACTATATAATTGTTCTCACTTCATTTTTTTATATAACGGAATTATTTTTCTCATATTAGCTGTTTTGGTAACATTTTGAGCAGTTTTTTGTTTCAGGTGATGAGCAGCAATAGCACGACTAGTTTTGGTATAATTGCAGAGTTTTAAAATTAAAATGTTTTTCAGATTTTAATGGGGCGCTGTCCTTTTTTAAATATTTTTTAACTAGATGGATTCAAATCTTTTCTCAATAATTAAGAAATCTGTCAGTGTATATTAGTTATTAGAAAATCTGAAGTTTTTTTTGTCTTCAAGATTTTTTTTTCGACCGTATGGTGTCACATTCACTTAAATTTGCTTTTTGTTCATGCAATTTCAACTGAATTGCGTGCATGAAGTCATTTTTCACTCTTTGTGGAGTGATTCTTTTGTTCATTCGCCTGATTAAGTTTTTGGTCACACGTGACTTAATCTCAAAAATGACCTTCCCACTCTCACATTTTTTTTTACTTTAGTTCAAGGAAATACGGTCAATTGAATATAATGCAGCAATAAATTACAGATTCTCAATCAAAATATAACATCTCAGTTTTCAGTCGAACGAAGTTTTTTCGGTGTTTTTCTTACTATCATTTTAATATTCCAGATCTACGAAGCTATAGCGGTCATTTTCTGGCAATCCTCCAGCTATATTTGAACAAAATTGTTGTTTTTTGTTCTATCTAATTTTGCTTGGTCGATTTTCCTTTTCCATAATTTGAACGGAGTGCCTAAAATTATCATTAGAATTCGCTCAATGGAATGAATGGGTGGATAAAGCAGCAAAATTATATTCAGATTTACTTTGGCGATTCGTGTCAGTTAAAAAGTACCAATCAATTTTTGGAGTTGCCTTTTTTATTACAATTATTTGAAATTGTTTTTTTTGAGATCTTGACATAATATCTTTTTCATTTGAAGAATCTGAGTAAACATTTTTATGCAGCATTGTATCCAATCAATGCTCAACCTAAAGGCGTTCCTGTCAACCTTATTATTTTTCACCCCGAGAAAAGCATGTTGGCTATTTTTTTGTAGTTTGGTTTTTGATCAGTACTTGAACTCAGTCCTTGAACTTAAAACGGGGTTGTTCTATGTTTAGTATTCTAGGTCATTTTTATCTTCAAATTAACACACTAATAAATTAGATTGCGTGTAAATTGATAAAAATGATTATAAAATGCAGGTAAATTTAAAAGCAACTCGCGTAGAACTCGCCGTGCAATCGACCTGCAGATGACACAAATAAAAGAAGGAGTTGTGTTTTTGATCTTTCTATTTTTTGTTATCAAAGTTTAGTTGTTAGCAGGTTTTTAGTTCTTCTATGTGCAGTCAACTGCTTGAATGAAATCAACTCTTGATCTTTTGCACTTTTTAAACCTTTCTATTACCTTGTAGAAGCAAAATACATAGCGGCAAAATATGACGCTATGTGTAATGATAATTGTTTTGTGAAACCTAAGAGTAATGACCTGATCAAAATGTGAATTCTGAAAATCAACCTATTTGTCAATTTTTGTTTCAACCTTTTGAACTTTTTTCTGAAATGTTTCTTGAAAGTCCATATTCGGTTTAAGTTAAATGTTGATATTTTTACGTGAAACCTGATATGCTGATATTTCACATGGAAGTTTTCAAATGTGCTCCAAACTGTCTTACTGT
Source organism: Convolutriloba macropyga (assembly GCF_964194025.1). Taxonomy (NCBI): domain Eukaryota; kingdom Metazoa; phylum Xenacoelomorpha; order Acoela; family Convolutidae; genus Convolutriloba; species Convolutriloba macropyga. The sequence goes on along the minus strand of NC_134468.1, from coordinate 24,134,064 downwards.
TGTTTTCAAGTGTTAATTAACAGATATTGTTATAGTAACTGAAATTGCATATTTTGATTTTTTCCTGCTCGAACTGAAGCACCAGCTCATTTATGTCTTGTTTGTTATTTTTCAGCATCCCTTTGGTTATCTTTTTCTGGCTGCTGACTGTCTCATTCGGGTTGCATTGTTTTTGTCGTCTAATTTTTTCCCTGAATTTTAAGCTTTTTAAGAATTAAAATTTCGCCTATTCATTTTATTTTTGCGTTTGCTATCTGTCATTTTTGACACTGACATTTAGGCTGCTAGTGAGCGAGCAAGATCTTTAGTTTGCATTCATTTGTTTTTGATTTTGAAGAAAATAACTCCAAAAAGTTATCACCAACGGTGATATTTGCAACCTTCCAATTTCAGTTTCTTTCTATTCATAGTGAAAAAATATTTTTCGTATAGCACTGTTGTTTGCTTTTTGATTTTTGTGGTTTCTTGTCAGCTCATTGAGCCGATCAGTGGTTTGTTGTTTTGCAGTGTTGTTGCGCAATAACTAATCAGTAGATTTTGATTGTAGAAAATTTTAACATTTATAAATAACTTCCTCTTTTATGCAAACAACAGTTTGCTGGTCGAGCTAGAGAAAGCGGTGATTGTCATCATAGTCAGTTTTCTGAATTTTTGCAATTGTTTGTATTGTTTTTCATAACTTCGGTTTTCTATTCCTGGTTTGCATCTATTATTCTTTCGCGACGATTTGACTTCATTTTCATTGTCCCTACCCACTTCAGTGGGGAGAGGAACTATATACTCAATTGGGTTTTCTTTTCTGTTCAGACAATTTCCGCCCATAGATATATTCATCTGAGTGAGTGTACGTGGTATCATTAGAAAGCTTGTCATGGGAAGAATATCAAATTAAAGTTTTTTTAATTCATTTTTTTTCGAGTAGATACGGAGGTTTTGACGTTTTGTGAACGTTAGGCTAACTTCCGTTGTTTTGTTCATTTTTCGTTATTTGTGGTAAAATTTTGATCAATATCGTTACAAATATGATAAAACTGGTTATCAATAGTCGCATTGGTTTCAATTTCGTGATAATAGAGAGTTGCTACTTTGTTTGAACCAACCCTTTTGGCCAAATTGTTGGCTAAAGATTTAACAATTTGGGTTTTCATCTTTTATGAAAACTGGCACTACTGTTTTTTAGCCCACTTTGTCCGAATTGACCGATAATTTGGACAAACAATTACTAACCTAATCTCTGTTTACCCAGTTGAGGGCTGGTTTTAATTCCGTTTCCTAACAAAAGTGTTCTGGAACTCTTAAATATGCGGCCAAATTTGAAATCAACAATGCAACATTTATTTTTATTATATTCAGATTTTCCTTTCCCAAAAACTCTATTACGCATTTACTGGGAACTCTGAGGTTTGTTAACTGCTGCGCAGTGACAGCAAGGCCACTTTATGTTCCATTGTTGATTTTTGTAATGAAAAGGGATTCTTTTTGTTTTTTGGCTTCCTTTTTTTTATCTTTTTTCTGCAATTTTTTCATCGCATTTACAGAGAAGTCAGTTGCTGTATGGAGGTTCAATCAATGAGAGGTCCCATTTATGAAGCACAACGAACAAATATTGTGTATTCTGATTCAAGCTCATGGTTTTTAGTGCTCCGACAATTTCTTAGTAAATTGTCAACAGGTGCTTGTTCTGCCAGCATTTTTTTGTAGCGTTTTGACTGAATCAGATTTATTAAAGGTCTCAATTGCTATCTGTCAAGCTATTAAACAAATTATTGAATGATTTCAGTTGATACCTAATGGTTTTCCGCTAATATAACTATATAATTGTTCTCACTTAATTTTTTTATATAACGGAATTATTTTTCTCATATTAGCTGTTTTGGTAACATTTTGAGCAGTTTTTTGTTTCAGGGGATGAGCAGCAATAGCACGACTAGTTTTGGTATAATTGCAGAGTTTTAAAATTAAAATGTTATTCGGATTTTAATGGGGCGCTGTCCTTTTTTAAATATTTTTTGTTAACTAGATCAGAATGGATTCAAATCTTTTCTCAATAATTAAAAAATCAAATTCAGTGGCAATTTAGGGTCGAAGAACATACGTTTTAATTTGAACGAAAAAGTTACCGTTTTTTTGTTTTGACATTGCGTAAAATTGTTTGAAGCCTTAGCAGGCAGATTTTGGTTGTTATGACTTATGGTTTTTAAAAATTTGATTCAAAAAATGATGGTTTTTAGATTTGCCTTTTTTAATCTGATTTCTGTCACTTTTTAGCGAAGTGTAAGCAAAAGGAGAGCTATTATCCTCTGTTCAAGTGAAATAAAATGTAGTGTTTTCTGAGTTACTATCAATTAATTTTAAGTTTTTTGGCTTTGATACTAGAGTTTTCTTAACCTATTTTTATTGTTAGACATTTCCCAGTTTTCAGTTATTTGTTGCTCTGTTGTCCAATTATCAACTTGAACGTAATTCACATATCACGTGCTTTGCGTTGAAATATTTAAATTGTTGACAGATTGTGATTTTAAATGCTTCCTTTTTTAAAAAAAATAAATTTAATCTTTGATTTTTGGCCGTATTTGTTCTATTTGTAGTCAGACGATAATCTGCTTGTTTACAGCTCTCAACGATAGCTAGTGTTTTTCCGGACTTTGAAATTAATTGCTTTTAGAATAGAAAAGGCGTAATTTTCATCGTTGGCATTTTGATTTTTGTCTACCTCAAATCCTATCATTATCATATCATATCGTTATCATATCCCATATCTTTAATAAAAACAGATTCAATATCTTTAATGCCAAAATCCGTTGGTCAATTTGTTGGTTTTTTTTATCTGAAGATACTTTGACTTTTTTATTAAGTTTTTTTTTCATGAAAAATGGATACATTGGGTTGGTCGTATTTAATGCTTGTCGTTTTTACTTGATTTTGTTTTCCAGATTCTCTTAGTTTCCTTTGTGTCATCGGCCTTCTAATAAGGCTTTATTAAACTTTTAGTCGTTTGAGTTTATACTACAATTATTTGAAATTGTTTTTTTTGAGATCTTGACATAATATCTTTTTCATTTGAAGAATCTGAGTAAACATTTTTATGCAGCATTGTATCCAATCAATGCTCAACCTAAAGTCGTTCCTGTCAACCTTATTATTTTTCACCCCGAGAAAAGCATCTTGGCTATTTTTTTGTAGCTTGGTTTTTGATCAGTACTTGAACTCAGTCCTTGAACTTAAAACGGGGTTGTTCTATGTTTAGTATTCTAGGTCATTTTTATCTTCAAATTAACACACTAGTAAATTAGATTGCGTGTAAATTGATTAAAATGATTATAAAATGCAGGTAAATTTATAAGCAACTCGCGTAGAACTCGCCGTGCAATCGACCTGAGATGCAACAAATAAAAGAAGGAGTTGTGTTTTTGATCTTTCTATTTTTTGTTATCAAAGTGTAGTTGTTAGCAGGTTTTTAGTTCTTATATGTGCAGTCAACTGCTTGAATGAAATCAACTCTTGATCTTTTGCACTTTTTAAACCTTTCTATTACATTGTAGAAGCAAAAAACAGAGCAAGAAGTTGATGTGGAACCCCGATGGCATGTTTATCACTATGAAAAACACCTCTGATTTATCTTTGCAAAAACTCGGAAAATGGACTTAGGATTTTTTTGATGAGAGTATTAAGTGTCCCTTAGAACCTTGCCGTTTTGAAGCACGTTTGTCCACATTGCTATAATCTCTCCGATGGATTTATTTTGGTATCTTGGTTGTTTAATAGCGCAGCGATTAGATTCATAATCAGTTAGAATTTTTGTATAATTTTTCAAAAATTATGAATGTTGAAAGAGAAACTGTATTCTTTTCTCTCTTAGCTAAATCTTTTTACTGCACGTCTGAATTCTTTGTTTTAATTTATCACTAGGTAATCTGGCAACAATTCGCTTTCGTATTTGCATATTTTTTAATGCCGCTATGTGTAATGATAATTGTTTTGTGAAACCTAAGAGTAATGACCTGATCAAAATGTGAATTCTGAAAATCAACCTATTTGTCAATTTTTGTTTCAACCTTTTGAACTTTTTTCTGAAATGTTTCTTGAAAGTCCATATTCGGTTTAAGTTAAATGTTGATATTTTTCACCTGAAACGTGATATGCTGATATTTCACATAGAAGTTTTCAAATGTGTTCCAAACTGTCTTACTGTTGTTTTCAAGTGTTAATTAACCGATATTGTTATAGTAATATATTTTATTTTTATTTTTGCGTTTACTATCTGTTATTTTTGACACTGACATTTAGGCTGCTAGTGAGCGAGCAAGATCTTTAGTTTGCATTCATTTGTTTTTGATTTTAAAGAAAATAACTCCAAAAAGTTATCACCAACGGTGATATTTGCAACCTTCCAATTTCAGTTTCTTTCTCTTCATAGTATGATCTCTGCTTCTATTGCCTTCTGTATCGTTGAAAAAATAATTTTCGTATAGCACTGTTGTTTGCTTTTTGATTTTTGTGGTTTCTTGTTAGCTCATTGAGCCGATCAGTGGTTTGTTGTTTTGCAGTGTTGTTGCGCAATAACTAATCAGTAGATTTTAATTGTAGAAAATTTTAACATTTATCAATAACTTCCTCTTTTATGCAAACAACAGTTTGCTGGTCGAGCTAGAGAAAGCGGTGATTGTCATGATAGTCAGTTTTCTGAATTTTTGCAATTGTTTGTATTGTTTTTCATAACTTCGGTTTTCTATTCGTCGTTTGCATCTAGTATTCTTTCGCGACCATTTGACTTCATTCTCATTGTTCCTACCCACTTCAGTGGGGAGAGGAACTATATACTCAATTGGGTTTTCTTTTCTGTTAAGACAATTTCCGCTGATCGATATATTCATCTGAGTGAAATGTACGTGGTATCCTTAGAAAGCTTGTCATGGTAAGAATATCAAATTAAAGTTTTTTTAATTCGTTTTTTTCGAGTAGATACGGAGGTTATAACGTTTTTTGAACGTTAGGCTAACTTACGTTGTTTTGTTCACATTTTTCGTTATTTGTGGTAAAATTTTGATCAATTTGGTTACAAATATGATGAAACTGGTTAGCAATAGTCGCATTTGTTTCAATTTCGTGATAATAGAGAGCTGCTACTTTGTTTGAACCAACCCTTTTGGCCAAGTTGTTGGCTAAAGCTTTAACACTTTGGGTTTTCATTTTTTATGAAAACTGGCACTACTGTTTTTTATCCCACTTTGTCCGAATTGACCGGTAATGTAGATAAAGAATTACTAAACTAATCTCTGTTTACCCAGTTGAGGGCTGGTTTTAACTCCGGTTCCTAACAAAAGTGTTCTGGAACTCTTTAATATGCGGCCAAATTTGAAATCAACAATGCAACATTTTTTTTTAAGTTATTCAGATTTTCCTTTCCCAAAAACTATTACGGATTTACTGGGAACTCTGAGGTTTGTTAACTGCTGCGCAGTGACAGCAAGGCCACTTTATGTTCCATCGTTGATTTTTGTAATGAAAAGGGATTCTTTTTGTTTTTTGGCTTCCTCTTTTTATCTTTTTTTTCTGCATTTTTTTCAGCGCATTTACAGAGAAGTCCGTTTCTATATGGAGGTTCAATCAATGAGAGGTCCCATTTATGAAGCTCAACGAACAAATATTGTGTTTTCTGATTCAAGCTCATGGTTTTTTTGCTCCGACAAATTCTTAGTAATTTGTCAACAGGTGCTTGTTTTGCCAGCATTTTTTTGTACCGTTTTGACTGAATCAGATTTTTTAATGGTCTCAATTGCTATCTGTCAAGCTATTAAACAAATTATTGAATAATTTCAGTGGATACCTAATGGTTTTCCGCTAATTTAACTATATAATTGTTCTCACTTGATTTTATATAAAGCAATTATTTTTCTCATCTTAGCTGTTTTGGTAACATTTTGAGCAGTTTTTTGTTTCAGGGGATTAGCAGCAATAGCACGACTAGTTTTGGTATAATTGTAGAGATGTAAAATTAAAATGTTATTCGGATTTTAATGGGGCGCTGTCCTTTTTTAAATATTTTTTTGTTTACTAGATCAGAATGGATTCAAATCACTTCGCAATAATTAAAAAATCAAATTTAGTGGCAATTTAGGGTCGAAGAACATACGTTTTAATTTGAACGAAAAAGTTACCGTTTTTTTGTTTTGACATTGTGTAAAATTGTTTGAAACCCTAGCAGGCAGGTTTTGGTTGTTATGACTTATGGTTTTTTAAAATTTGGTTCAAAAAATGTAAGCAAAAGGAGAGCTATTATCCTCTGTGCAAGTGAAATAAAATGTAGTGTTTTCTGAGTTACTATCAATTAATTTTAAGTTTTTTGGCTTTGATACTAGAGTTTTCTTAACCTCTTTTTATTCTTAGACATTTTCCAGTTTTTCAGTTATTTTGTGCTCTGTTATCCAATTATCACCTTGAACGTAATTCACATATCACTTGCTTTGCGTTGAAATATTTAAGTTGTTGACAGATTGTGATTTTAAGTGCTTCCTTTTGTAAAAAATAAATTGAATCTTTGATTTTTGGCCGTATTTGTTCTCTTTGTAGTCACACGATAAACTGCATTGTTTACAGGTCTCAATGATAGCTAATGTTTTTTCTGGACTTTGAAATTATTTGTTTTTCAAAAAGAATAGGCGTAATTTTTATCGTTGGCATTTTGATTTTTGTCTACTTCATATCCTATCATTATCATATCATATCGTTATCATATCCCATATCTTTAATAAAAACAGATTCAATATATTTAATGCCAAAATCCGTTGGTCAGTTTGTTGGTTTATTTTTTATCTGAAGATACTTTGACTTTTTTTATTAAGTTTTTTTTTCATGAAAAGTGGATAGACATTGGGTTGGTCGTATTTAATGCTTGTCGTTTTTATTTGATTTTGTTGTCCAGATTCTCTTAGTTTCCTTTGTGTCATCGGCCTTCTAATAAGGCATTTTTCAACTTTTAGTGGTTTGAGTTTGAAGCAATTTCTTAAAATGGAAACACCAGGCACGTGGTGGGGGGATGGTTGGTTTCATGCTATGGGAGTGGTTGGATTCATGCGATGGGGGGTAGGGTTGTTAGATGAGTTGGGGGTTCAAATTGGATTAAACCCTTCACCTGCTGTCGATTTGAACCCCCATCGCATCCAGCAACCCTACCTCCCAGCTTCACAATGGGAGTGTTGGGCGGCGGGGGAGGGAAACAACCCTTTAAGATTAATAACCGCCGTTCGCACCATGACTTTGTTTCCTCAAAAGAGTTCTGGTGAATCGCATTCTTGAGTATAGTGAGGCTTAGGGCTCTAAGAGAACTTAATGAACTCGAATCGCTACCTGTTTATCTTGTTTTTGAGGACGGAAAGTCAAATGGGTCGGACTCAAAATCGGTCAAGCGGAAAGTCGCATAAACAAAAGACCACAGGACTAATAAAATTGCTACAAACTTCGATTGTGAGAAGTTTATAATCTCGAGCAATATATAAATTTTTGAACGTTTTCTTCATTTTGGAGACTTTTATGTCAAACATTTGGCTGAGATGGGTCGGAACATAATGGGCGAACATACGTTACCGAGCTTCCTTGTTTACTTCTTAATTGAATTTGCGTTCTTCACGGCGTATGTAAGTCTCGTTTATTACCCTTTTGCGTCAGGTTTCAGGTCAATATTTGAAAACGGTTTGAGATAACTCTCTTCAAAAAAATCCATTCGCACTTACTTGATATTTACTAATCTAAATGGCCAAAACAGGTCTCGAGTCTTCTTATGTTGTTTGTGTTGCACTTTAGTCGAATTTATTTTTGTTCATCGTCACACATATTAGTTTGTGTTTAAGTTGTGTTGTTGAATGTTCTTCTCTTGCTAATTTTTTTGTTGCTCAGCAGCAAATCTGGGCCTGAATTATACTTCTCTCATGAAGCAGATTTTTCCCCATTTTATTTGCCTGTGTAGTCTTTGATTTTGTTGTTCGAATAAACAAAACAGAACTGTAACTTATATCAAAGAACTAGCGATTTTCAGAGCATAACTCGTGTGCTTTGTGGGACTGAGTTTCTAATTCGATAAGATCGAATTCTTTAAGCAATTTTGCTGAGTAAAATATCCTTTCGTGTGTTAAAATTCAAATTGTGGTCAATGTGGACACTTAGGTTCTTACAATAAGCAAATTGGAATTCTTTAAAATCTGCTTGTTTCCTTTCTACTATGTAGTACCTCAGTTTTATAAAATGGTATGCTTCATATTTGATATCTCATTTCTAATTTTTCAACTTGCTTCCTATTTTAAAACAAATTTTCCAAAATTTTCATGGAACTATATGAAAAACCTTGTTTCTTAGGTCTTGAAAATTTTCTTGTTTTATTGCAATTGAGAGCGTTTGCTCTATCAAGCTAAAAAAATGTTTTGATGCATTAATTGTATTGCGCACTAATTTGTCAAGATATGATAATGCCTGTCGCGTAGATTTGGTTTTCCTAAAACTACTGAAATTCATTTAAAATTTTCTTTGCGGACAAAATTTTCTTCCATTTGGTCTTGGATTGAATGTTCGAAAATCTGTGAAACGGACTTGTGACTGAAATTGGAAGATCGTATATAAGATCTGGTGGTTTTTATTTTGGCGTCTTGTAACCTTTTTTAATGAATTTCTGGAAAGTTTTTGGAAAGTTCTGGAAATTTTTATATGCTTTCATTTATTATGAGTTGAATGTGGCCAATTAATAGTTTTTGGTGCGTTGGATTGACCTGGATTTGTAGTTGTCCGTATGGTTTGGTTTTATCTAAATTATCAGGTTGATGGCTAAAAACCTTTTTATGGATTATGATTCAACAATGGAATCGTCATCTCTGAATCAAATCGGATTCATTGTATTTTTTTATCAATGCCAGATTGCCGTTTAGAGAACAATTTTTGAAGCAGAATTCGAAAAGTTAGAAGTACAATTTTAATGTTCAATCCTGCCATGAATCGTTGAAAGATTTTAGTTTAGCTTAATCGCATTCTACGGCAGAAAACGATAAAAATTGAAACAAGATAGGTTGTGTGTGTTTGTGTGCTAACTGCCTGCTCATGCATAAACATACGTTAACATGTTTTATTCAAAATTTATTTGGTTCCAGATTTGAGATTTGATCTTTGAAGGTGGTATTAGCCTGTTTGATGTGAAATAAAAATAAGTAAAGAATGGAAAAAGCACAGTCTCCATCTACGTCCACTTCTGGTCAGAAGAAAACATCGCCTCAAGCGACCAAACTGATGCGGCGTTTTGAATGTGGCTCTCCTGATGCGTCGCCTGTGCTTCTGACAAATGCATTGGTTCACACAACCAACTGTATATTTTGTGGGAGGGCAGAGAAGGACACGGACGATGAAGTGATGTATGGCGAGTTCCTTCGCAGTGAAGATGTATCTGTCCACTACAACTGTTTACTGAGTGCAAGTATCTTGGCTCAGAAGGGTGATGAGGATGAAGGAATTCGAGGATTTGCACCTGGTGTATGTTATTCATCGTCTGTCTACCAATTTTGAGAACGCGGAATAAGAACGCGTCCTTTTTCACCTTATTTTCGGCGAACATGATTTGAATGCGTGAGATTTAGTAACTAATTTCCCGTCTGCCTGTTATTTCCATTTTTCGAAAATCTATTAAAAACCACTAATTAATAGCCGCCCTCAGCTTTTCAACCGGCCTTATTAAAATTCAAAGAATTTGAATTTTATTGGGGCGTTGTATTGGTTTTCTTGAGTATTGGTATTCTTGAGGTTTCTTTTTACTGGAAGTACTATTTGTTCAGATAGCGCTTTGACATAAAAGTGAAAGCGAGTAAAATTGACGTCTGAACTAATTTTTTTCTGAGCGAAAGAAGTTTTTTGTTCATGCGCTGTTTTGATTGAGTGAATGACATTCGGCCATGGAAAACGGCCATTTTGAGAAAATAGCCCTTAAGATAACAGTTTTGGCTGTTTTTTGACCTTTTGGCTCAATTTTTCTGCTTGCAGTTTTTTTTTGTAGAAATAGTCTGGATTGACGCTGGATTAATATCTAATCCTCTGGAATTGATAGTTCCGTGATTACTAGAGCCTTACCATGCGTTTCAAGCGCAAAATTGTCATATATCTATTTTAATTTTCGTTTTTTCGATGTTTTTATTTTTGGATGTTTGAGCAAATGTTTTTGTAATAAATGTCTATGGCAACGTCCCTTTGATAATTCTAGAATTAAATGCCTCTGTTTTTGAAGTGAGGTGTGTTTATAATATTGCATTGTACACCTAATAATCCGATTTCAGCGGTTTTTGTCCAGATATTAATTTGGTATGTATTGTCGGTTGATTTTTGAATAAAGCTTTCTGCGTTTCGTCAGGGATTTCAACGTCCTGATCATTTGAATTGGAATTGAGTATTTTTTAATCAAAATTTTATCCATATTTTAGACATTTTAGTCAAATTATTCCGATAAATCAAATCTTTGAATTTTGCTTGCAATGTTTTCTTGACAGGATTCGTTGTATTTTTGCTAGGCCTTAGTGCTATACAATGAAATATACTTGCTTTTCTACTTAATCTTTGTTTGTTTTTCAACTTTCGGAATTACGAAGATGCCTTTGGTACTACTTTTTTCCATTGTGTCCTTAACCTTTACTCTGTAACATTTGATAGCTTTTTTTCTCTCAAATATTTTATGTTTTTGCTATAACCTTTTATTTTATTTGCTCAGCCTTTCTGGTTTGTTTAAAAAGTTTTTAAAGTTTTTATGTTTTATAATTTTTTTGCAGTCCTTTTGATTTTACAAAATTCAGCTCAAAGAAATTGTTGGAAAATAATCATATTTCTTGACTGATATTTGCGAGGCAAATGACCGATATTTCTTTTAGCTTTCTTGGGCTGGATTTTGATTCTAAACAGTTTCTTGCTTTTGAGTTTTAATCTGTTTTCTCTTTTTCCTGATAAGTTGAAGTTTTGCAATCGTTTCATTTCAATTTAAAGACTTTGTTAATTTTTTCGAACTGTTGTGACGCAACAACGAAAAGTTCTTGGTTTCTTGATACCTGAATTTTAATTTTAATTTGTTCTACAAAGCAATTCAGTTTCTTCAAATGCTTTCTCCCTGATGCTTTCCAGTCTGTTTTTTGAGTTGCTGATTTAACTGAGGATTTTGAGATCTATTATTTCGTTAAGGCTGTTAGCTCTGGGAGTTTTTTGAGCTTTTTAGTTTTTGTCCGTCTTAAAGATTTTACTGTGAGTTTCCTGTCCAATCTCTTCTTTTTTTGGGAAGATTTTCGAACGACGATGAAATTGTTTTTACATTTGCGTGCTTCATTAATGTCAAAGCTGAATTCAATTTTTCTCGTTACAACGGGGCTTTAATTTCTCCGGAATTTTTCACCTAACTCTCGTGGGGCAAAGAATAATTGTTTTCAGTCAAACAATGATTTTGTTCGCCATTATGGTTTCTTGTTTGCAAAGCTCCGACGCTTAGAAATGCTTCCGGAATTCTTCCAGCCTTCTTTGTTTTTTTTAACGGAAGTAGTATTTTTTCAGACAGGCTAAAAGCGAGTGTCGTGTCAACTAATTTTTCTGATTGAGTGGAATTTTATGGATCATGTGCTGCAATCAGTGAATATCATTTCGACTTTGGAAGTGTTTTTGAGAGATATAGGTAACAGTTTAAATAACCTGAAATATGCATTTTAAAGCGCAAAACTGGCATATTTTTCTAAAAATTGATAATGATGTTTGGCTTTTTGTTCATTAATTGTTTTGTTTTCATTGATCACACTTTCTTCCAAAAAACGTTTATTTTGGTGCTCTTATCAATCGATCGTTTTTCGGGCGTTAAATCTTGGAAATTCAGTGAAAGGTTTTTCATTAGTGCAATTTAATCAATATTTTGACAAATGTTTTTATAAAATAGTTTTTCATAAAACGCTTTGAATCTTAGAATGCGCTTTTGACGTTTCAATTAGACAGGAAGATTGCTATGTAATTTCTCTTAATTTTTCTGAGCCGCGTATGCTAAATATTGAAATGTCCTGGTTTTAATACCTCATTTTTGAAATCAATTTTCTAAATTAACTTAGTTTTTCGTTTTTGTTTACAATGTGTCCGTATTCTTGACATTTTAGCATGTATCTTTGTTGAGTTCTCCTAAGAAACAGTTTCTTGTCGCTCTGCTTTTATCAGTTGCTTGTTGGAAATACTTCTAACAGTTTTGACCGATATTTTTTTGTGAATATTCTTGAGTCCAGAAATCATTATTCCTGATTAACTTAACTTTTGCAATATTTTGAATTCTTTTTCTCTCTATGATATGTGTGGTTTTGCGGCATGAGAGAAAGCTGTTTGAACAACAATTCGCTCTCTCGATTGTGATTGTTTTTGCTAGTTTTGGTGTTTTTTAAATAATATTAAAATAATGTTTCTGATTTTTAAAAATAAGTTTCTGGATTAATTGCTAAATACTTCGTCTATTTTTTGTGTAGTTGGATTCTAGTTAAGGTTTTGTCCTGATATGTGTTCTATACTTTCATCGAAAAAAAATTGTCGCGCTTTCCTTTTGTTCACAGCTTGCTCAGCATTTTGCGTAAAATCTGATTTGTCTCGGCTAGTTTCTCGCGTCTGTCATTTTTCTCGAAATGCTGTTAAGCAGGAGTTGCTCCGAAGAATAATTTTGCATCTATAGAATCCGTTTTAAAAAAGAACAAAAATAGAAACTTGGCACTTCAAAAATTTTATTGTGCGGAAGGAATTTTCATTTGTTTATTTTCAATGCCAATCGGGTTTATTTGATTCAATGCCAGTTATTTTCAGGAAATCTGCTGGTTATGTTTTTGATGTCAGATATACGATACCATGGCAATTAGAGTGCATAGAGTGAGTGGGCAGATAGTTGTAAAAAAGTATAAGCCATGGCCCAATTACATTGTCTTAAATCTAAAAGTTTCTTGATGGTAATTTTTCATTGAACGTGAAGTCTCCATGATGCGGCTTCAGATCACAAAATCCGTAAATTTCTTTTTACATTGAAGCATGTTTTAGCGATTTGAGAGCCTTCATTGTCTACCTTCAATCATCGTATTTGATAAGATTGTTCCATGATTGTGCAGCTGTTGCAAAAAAGAAGTTGTGTAGGTAGCTGGACTCGCATTTGGGCTCAAAGTTATTGCAAATTTTGGTTGTTTTGATGAAAGAAATGGTCAGTTTTAGAAAATAGAGAAATTTTCCAGAAAGGATTTTGTATAGGTCGGTTGCTTTAACTTTAAATCGTGAGAAGAGTCTATTTTCTTGAGGTTGTAATTCGATTTTGCGACCCAATTATGTTCTTTCTGGATTGAATGTGAATATGTTGTTTCTGGATTGATAATTATATTGAAAAATAGAGGACCTTTAGCAGTTCCCTGAGAATCCCTTAGTACAAATTAATTGACTTTGATTCATCGTCATTTAATAGCGCTTTTTGTACTCTACGTTTTTTTGGAAGCTTGTTTTTGGTTCGAAGCATGGTTTTCACATGCGGATGCTTATATAGAATTATTTTTATTATGCTTTATTTAATAAAAAGCTTTTGAGGGATTGATTAGTGCTGTTAAAACAGTACTTTTGTCATCCTTAAAATTTATTTAATTTTGGTTCAAGTTTCAAAGACTTTGGAGAGCGCTACTGTTAATGAAGTTAGCCTTAATTATCTTCTTTTTAATACAGGAGTTATGAGATATCTTTTAGCTCCACTTGAAGAATAAAATCTGATGCAATTGTTTATAAAAATGTTAGATATGGGACTATAAATTTGGCTTCATCTTTCAATGCCCGACCCGCGGTTCTCACGGGTCCAATAGTTTTGTTGGGATTCAATAGACACGATATTATCTGCGTCTTGCTCAGTGTGTGGTAGCTCATTTCCTTGTGAAATAATTCAAAGTAATCTTTCCAGCTACAATTCAATTTTTTATAATGTATTTTGTTTTTAATTTTTTTGGATTCTGTTATACCATCGCCAAAAATATTGTTTAATATTGGTGTTCACGTTAAATTTTTCTTTTTCTTAGTATCATAATTGTTTTTCCACTTGTTTTCATTTGTTCTGCTTTTTAAGATCTTGGTAACAATGTTTTCTGCTACGAGACAAATTTGGTTTTTCATTCCATATGAAGTAATTTTTCATTGGGGTACAACTATTTATTGCACCGTGTGCATTTTTTTTACTCAAGGATTATAGTCTTGTGAGCATCTGTCGTGTTCAACCTGAGCCAGCATACACGCAAAAAGCATTAATAAAAAATAGTTTTTGAATAATTATTCATTAATTGAATATATTTATATTTTTTATTGGCTGCTTTTATCCCCCATTGTTTCTGTTGATATCAGAATTTGATGCTCAGTTATTATTGTTCAAATTGTGTTCATAGATATAGTTTTTGGAGCCCGGTTTGTATGAGAAATGGCAATAGTTGATCGCGTATGGTATTTGTTTTTCATTTGAGTCTGGATTTGTTGCAAGATTCCAGGTTATAAGCTGTCACGATTGGACGAATCGTTCTTCTTTATCATGAAGTTAGTTGCTATTGAAATTTTCCGTCATATACTATTTCTTGTTCTCAGTTGCACGTTTTTCAATGGAGATTACCAGAGTTTCAGGAAAAATGTTTACCTTTTTGCGGATTATAGGTTAATCCAACAACTATTGTGTCAGATATTGCAGTTTTCGTTACCCATGGAAATTTCAAATCTCCGCTTAGGATTCAAGACTTTGGGCACTAAATTCATCACACCTGCGCCGCCAATTTTAAGTTAATCTTTATTTTTAATATTGCGATCTTACCGATATCAAGTAAATGTTTGTCTATAATTTTTCAACGAAAATCATGCTAACTTGTCTATCAGTACCGTTTTTAGTGTTGAAAGCTTCCACTGTGCTGGCGGTTCGAACCATAGACACCATAATGCCAATTGCTAAACGATTGATATTTGTACTTGCAATTTCCATCAATGAATTTTTTAATTATTTAATTTTGTTTCGAGTTTCAAAGGCTTTGGAGAGCGCTACTGTTAATGAAGTTAGCCCTAATTATCTTCTTTTTAATACAGGAGTTATGAGATATCTTTTAGCTCCACTTGAAGAATAAAATCTGATGCAATTGTTTATAAAAATGTTAGATATGGGACTATAAATTTGGCTTCATCTTTCAATGCCCGCCCGCGGTTCTCACGGATCCAATAGTTTTGTTGGGATTCAATAGACACGATATTATCTGCGTCTTGCTCAGTGTGTGGTAGCTCATTTCCTTGTGAAATAATTCAAAGTAATCTTTCCAACTACAATTCAATTTTTTATAATGTATTTTGTTTTTAATTTTTTTGGATATTGTTATACCATCGCCAAAAATATTGTTTAATATTGGTGTTCACGTTAAATTTTTCTTTTTCTTAGTATCATAATTGTTTTTCCACTTGTTTTCATTTGTTCTGCTTTTTAAGATCTTGGTAACAATGTTTTCTGCTACGAGACAAATTTGGTTTCTCATTCCATATGAAGTAATTTTTCATTGGGGTACAACTATTTATTGCACCGTGTGCATTTTTTTAAACTCAAGGATTATAGTCTTGTGAGCATCTGTCGTGTTCAACCTGAGCCAGCATACACGCAAAAAGCATTAATAAAAAATAGTTTTTGAATAATTATTCATTAATTGATTATATTTATATTTTTTATTGGCTGCTTTTCTCCCCCATTGTTTCTGTTGATATCAGAATTTGATGCTCAGTTATTATTGTTCAAATTGTGTTCATAGATATAGTTTTTGGAGCCCGGTTTGTTTGAGAAATGGCAATAGTTGATCGCGTATGGTATTTGTTTTTCATTTGAGTCTGTATTTGTTGCAAGATTCCAGGTTATAAGCTGTCACGATTGGATGAATCGTTCTTCTTTATCATGAAGTTAGTTGCTATTGAAATTTTCCATCATATACTATTTCTTGTTCTCAGTTGCACGTTTTTCAATGGAGAGTACCAGAGTTTCAGGAAAAATGTTTACCTTTTTGCGGATTATAGGTTAATCCAACAACTATTGTGTCAGATATTGTAGTTTTCGTTACCCATGGAAATTTCAAATCTCCGCTTAGGATTCAAGACTTTGGGCACTAAATTCATCGCACCTGCGCCGTCATTTTTAAGTTAATCTTTATTTTTAATATTGCGATCTTACCGATATCAAGTAAATGTTTGTCTATAATTTTTCAACGAAAATCATGCTAACTTGTCTATCAGTACCGTTGTTAGTGTTGAAAGCTTCCACTGTGCTGGCGGTTCGAACCATAGACACCATAATGCCAATTGCTATACGATTGATATTTGTACATCACATTGCAATTTCCATCAATGAATTTTTTAATCATTTAATTTTGTTTCAAGTTTCAAAGGCTTTGGAGAGCGCTACTGTTAATGAAATTAGCCTGTTGTTTTCAGCGCTATAATTATCTTCTTTTTAATACAGGAGTTATGAGATATCTTTTAGCTCCACTTGAAGAATAAAATCTGATGCAATTGTTTTGAAAAATGTTAGATATGGGACTATAAATTTGGCTTCATCTTTCAATGCCCGACCCGTGGTTTTCACGAGTCCAATAGTTTTGTTGGGACTTAATAGACACGATATTATCTGCGTCTTGCTCAGTGTGGTAGCTCATTTCCTTGTGAAATAATTCAAAGTAATCTTTCCAACTACAATTCATTTTTTTATAATGTGTTTTGTTTTTAATGTTTTTGGATTCTGTTATACCATCGCCAAAAATATTGCTTAATATGGGTGTTGACGTTAAATTTTTCTTTTTCTTAGTATCATAAATGTTTTTCCACTTGTTTTCATTTGTTCTGCTTTTTAAAATCTTGGTATCAATGTTTTCTGCTACGAGACAAATTTGGTTTCTCATTCCATATGAAGTAATTTTTCATTGGGGTACAACTATTTATTGCACCGTGTGCATTTTTTAAACTCAAGGATTATAGTCTTGGGAGCATCTGTCGTGTTCAAACTGAGCCAGCATACACGCAAAAAGCATTAATAAAAAAATAGTTTTTGAATAATTATTCATTAATTGAATATATTTATAATTTTTTATTGGCTGCTTTTCTCCCCCATTGTTTCTGTTGATATCAGAATTTTATGCACAGTTATTATTGTTCAAATTGTGTTCATAGATATAGTTTTTGGAGCCCGGTTTGTTTGAGAAATGGCAATAGTTGATCGCGTATGGTATTTGTTTTTCATTTGAGTCTGTATTTGTTGCAAGGTTCCAGGTTATAAGCTGTCACGATTGGATGAATCGTTCTTCTTTATCATGAAGTTAGTTGCTATTGAAATATTCCATCATATGCAATTTCTTGTTCTCAGTTGCAGGTTTTTCAATGGAGAGTGCCAGGGTTTCAGGAAAAATGTTTACCTTTTTGCGGATTTTAGGTTAATCCAACAACTATTGTGTCAGATATTGTAGTTTTCGTTACCCATGGAAATTTCAAATCTCCGCTTAGGATTCAAGACTTTGGGCACTAAATTCATCACACCTGCGCCGCCATTTTTAAGTTAATCTTTTTTTAATATTGCTATCTTACCGATATCAAGTAAATGTTTGTCTATAATTTTTCAACGAAAATCATGCTAACTTGTCTATCAGTACCGTTGTTAGTGTTGAAAGCTTCCACTGTGCTGGCGGTTCGAACCATAGACACCATAATGCCAATTGCTATACGATTGATAATTGTACATCACATTGTAATTTCCATCAATGAATTTTTTAATCAATTGATTCAGTGGCGTTTTGCGGAGTAATTTGATCTTTTTTATTGTTATTACACCAGGGTTAAGTTAAGAGATCCATAAACTCCGAAAAAAGTAAGTTTTTTGTAAGATTTTGATATTGTTCGTACCATCTTGTATTACAAAAGACGTAATTTTTTTGGAGTCGTGCTCGCTTATCATTGTCTTTTTCTGGAGTAGTTGAGACCGGTTTGCATGGCTTCTAAAGTTGACTTCATATTCTAATTTTACAGTGACGCTACTACCTGGGACTAGATTTTCAACTTTTTCCTGGAGCCGAGTTTTTTTGAAAACTGACCGTTTCTGACGGCAAACCTCCCCATGATGGTGATGGCGACCCCTTGTTGACACTGATGTCTTTGGGTGCAAATAGTGACTTTTTCTGAAAAATCGAGATAACATATTTTATAAGATTGTTTTCTTCCAGTTTCCAATTTCTTAAGATCTGCATACAGTTCACAGATATGGGCTTTGGGTAAGCTCATAAAGGCGTCTTTTGAGTGAAATTTTGTAGCTGCTTTTATATCAGTGGGCCTATTCTCTTGTTCGAAATTTGTTTCACAGGTGAAAGACTTCAGGAACCAGGCTATTATTCGTGTTCCTACAGTTTTATTCCATAATGCCATATCAAGGCAAGATCTCACATTTCTCTATAAAACCTCCTACTGCTCAAAAGTTTAATTTAAATTCTTTGTTTGAGCACAGGCTGTATGTTTTCATAATCAGTAAAGAGAAAATACTGCTAATTTGTGCAAAACTAACAGTTACTATATCGAAATGTAGAATCGTTCAGAAGGAAAATCGACGAACTCGAAAAAAGCGATTTTTATACATACTGCAAGTTACGAGCCATCAATGTTGTCTTACTGAAATCTTGTTAGCAGATGACCAGAGGAATCATCTAGATACGTAACGGTCATCAACTGCCCTATGCATCCAATTGTGCTCAAAAAGGAAACAGCTTTGCTATATTCACTAGAAAAGATCTAAAATGCGACAGAAATCATAAAACAACGGTAAAAGTTGTGAAGGTTTGCTCAATTTTGTACCTCCTTAAAGAGTTCATTAATTTGAAAACCATCTAAACTATTTTTACGTAAATATCTAAACGTTAAAAACCATTTGAAAGAATTTTAGTAGCCGTATATTTAGTCGTATTCGCTTCCTACTACAATCAGAACTATACTGTCGATTATTTATCACTAGAAACTTGTGTATTTAGAGTATTCGAAATGCTGCGAGAAATGGACGAAGGGAGATTTGCGTGTACTGTGAGCAACCAGGAGCTGTCGTAGGATGCTGTCAGAAAAAGTGCCAGAGGTTCTTTCACTTTCCCTGTGGCCAGACTAATAAATGCTCTACTCTTTTCCACGGCACTTTCAATTCCTACTGTGACGAACATGCTGAAACGCTCAGTCACGTAAAGCCTCAAGGTGAGATTTTTCTTTAAAAACGTTTTTGGTAATCAAAAAATCGGAAAATTTCAACCAACTCAGTTTACTTTGTGCAACAAATCATTCCTTTGGAGGAGAAGTAAACTTTGAGTCATTGTGCTTCTACATAGTGAATGCATGCGCGGCGGTGGCGTAAGCAATGCATTAATTTTTCCGGGCGGAATACAATGTGCTGTTTGTCCCCTTGTTTTGATTTATGGACAATTTTAATTTGGGTACATGATCACTATTTCTTCCGAAATAACTGTTGACGTTAATTTTGCATTTTGTGTGCTGTAGAGAATATTGATGCGTGTCCCATTTGCACGGAGGATTTCGTGGAGTCTGACCAGCTGTTTAAGTCTGACTGCTGTCCCACTGTGAGCCACATGAGTTGCATCCGAGTGTTCTCCTACAATGCTGGAACATATGTACTCAAATGCCCATTCTGCCAGGTTATTCAAG
The DNA here is from genome assembly GCF_964194025.1 of Convolutriloba macropyga. Lineage (NCBI taxonomy): Eukaryota > Metazoa > Xenacoelomorpha > Acoela > Convolutidae > Convolutriloba > Convolutriloba macropyga. The sequence goes on along the minus strand of NC_134468.1, from coordinate 24,114,345 downwards.
CTCTAACAAAATATGGGGGAAAATACGTAATTGAAGAGGTGAACAGATGAGAAATTTGTACCAATTTATTTGAGAAGTCCTTTTGGCTCAATAACTTAACAACCTCCCCCCCCCCCCAAAAAAAAAACGGAAAACCAAAAAAAATTGCTGGCCCTTTAGCACTGTATAACTCTCCAAAATGCTAGTTGGCATAGCTAGTAAGATTTCTATCAAGAAAAACACACATTTGGGCTCTATTTTATAAATAGGGCTGTTTTCTGTTATAGTATTCTGAGTGTCTGCTATAGCTCTTTACCCTTGGGAAACAACATTTGTCTTAACATTAGAGTGATGCAGTTTGTAGATAATTAATATTTTGCTGGAATGATCTCTAATTGTAGATTGAATAAATTTTGTCCATATAAACTAGTTTTTACCTGACTGGATTTATCACTCATTCCCATTTTGCTGCTGACAGGATGAAGATGCATTCGTGCCTGCTGTGATAAAGTTCTCCTGCATCTACATTCCCACTCGGGAGCCATTGTTTGAAGACCACGACAGAATGACTGTGGAACTCGACTGCTGTTATCCGGAGTGTCCGGAACCGGAGAGGTTTGTTCGTCCCTTTTTTCATGTAAGCAAGAAAATTTTTTGAAGGTGCAACAATAACTGGTAGTTACAAAACTTATTGGACCTGGTCCTCGGAAAACGTCTGAGCATAAAACTGGTAATTTTGGAAGTTCGCTAGACGTCAACGATGACGGTGAAATCTGTAAATTTTCAACGGCCTAGATCTGTCGATGGCGTTTTTTGGACTTTTTAGCCTGTTTTCTCAGACTCTGATATTGAGCCAGGTTTGTAACAACAGAGTATCTCTCCCTCTCGTCCCGCTTTCTGCCTTCACCAAACCCTACCCATTACCTTTGTCCCCGCCAACTAACGATACTCCGCCAAAATCCCCACATTTCCGCTCCTCAGCCCTTACGCATTTCAGATTAAACCTAACCCTACTATTAATTTGTTGAGAATTTTCGATAAATAAAATTTCCATAACCGTGCTATCAGCAGTATTTTTATTGAAAAGGTTTTTTCGTAAAAATGTTTAATTTCTAACGAATTTCAGAGCAATTTTTGTTGTCGAGTGTCTTAAGAGTAATGATACTCCACATGTCTTCTTAGCTGCTGCACATCTGTTCTTGACTTAAACCCTGACTTTTTGCTATCGATCATTGTCTTGTTTCCAAGCGTTCTCATGTAGAGCACGCTTAGGTTGTTTCTGATGTCCAGTAGTTAGGAACCTCCGGTAAAGGTTATTTTGAAAAATTTTAGCCCGTTAACAGATCCTGTTCCCTATAAACTATGTGTTGTCAACCTCTCTAACACTCTTATTTCTCCTCTCTTGCCTCCCGTCCCTCAATTCACCTCTCCTCCCACACGCAGTCCTTCCCCTATGTTATCAAATACCCCATATAATCCCTCAAACTCCCTAGCTCTAGCGCGTACCACCAACCTATACCTCCACACATGTCCACACCTTTTCCACCCACGCACTTACTATTTTCCGTTTATGAATAAAATTTTGCCGGCATTTTGAAAGCTGTTTCTAGTATTTGAGCCGATATGGTTAATTTCTTCGGACAAAGTTTGAAGCATTTATTGTAAACGTGTTGGTCTTTTATGCAAAATTTATGCTGGTCCAATTTTGCGCTTGTAATCTGGAACATGTGACTTCTGAAGTGACTTTTTAAAGCTTCACTTCTTCATTTTGAGTAATTACTTTTGCTCTCATTCTGAAATGAAGTTTTTTGTTAATATAAAGGTGATTCTAGGGGTTAAGTAACAACGTTGTTTGTAGCAAAATTGGTTGGGATGTGTGACTGCTATCCTGGAGATCGATGGTTCAAACTCCTTTTTGCACCCAAAAAATATCTAACCTACACACCTAAATTAAATTGCTCCGAGCCTGTCGTTTGAGAGCAGATCATCCGACGATAGCCGGTTTATGTTTTTATTGGTCGTCGCCAAGCTATGGCGAGGCGATTGTCCATCTCCTAGTAGTCCTTTTTTTAATTCGTCGCCTCCGCCCATGATTATTGCGACATTTAACTTCTTCATTTTTGGTGACTTCTCAGTAATTGAGTTTGCGTGTTTGAATTCATTATTTATTCTTTTGCGTCAGCTTTTAGGTCAATTCTGGTAAGTTTAGCTCACTCAACAAAAGAATTCTACACTCACTTAAAGTTTAACCTTTTAAAGTGGTTGCTATCTAAAGATCAATAGAGTGCATCTAATTGGTGCCCCAATTTTAACTGCTCTGATACTCAGCCTAATTGTTTTAATAAAATTATTAAATTGGTTCAGAGATGGTAAATGGAGATGCTGGAGCCGGCACCAAGGCTAGTACTGATGAGAGATTTGACGTAGAAGCCATTACCGGCGACATTGAACCCCCTACTCACCGCTATCAGGATCAAACTCGTTGAACATCTATCAAAAACGCTAGACAAGAAACGAGCTGTCAGTGCCCGGAGTCCAATTGTAGACAATGTTGATGAGATGATGAGAAAATTGAGAAAGCTATCGAAAAAAGCATTGCAAACTTTATCCCTGTTGTCCTGTCAACTATCCAAGAAGCCCTGCAAACTAACATCAGAAAGATGATTGAAGAATCCATTGGAGCTCTGAAGGAGGAAGTGATTGGAGAAGTCATGGGTGACCTAGAATTCCAAGAAAGGCGCTGTAATCTCAAAACCTATCAGATGCAGAAGAGCTAGAGACGTATAACAGAAGAGACAACATACGAATCACAGGAATTGAAGAGCAGAATGGACAGGAGTTTGCCGAGTGCACTATGAAAACCGTTGTCGAGATTGCAAGGGTCATTGATGCGAATGTGACTGCTGAAGATATTTCCATTGCCCGCCGTCTACCATCTAGAGGATAAGGACCAATGCCAATTATTGTGAGATTCAGTCGGCGTATTTCAAAGGTTGACATATTGAGACAAATTTGGCGGAATCCGAAAACCTCAAGGCTATTCGTGTTATGGATGATCTCAGTGCACCGCTTAAGAAGTTCCTTGGGCTGATGAGAAGCGATGACCGACTGGAAAATGTTTACGCTAAAAAGGGTACCATATTTTACAGCATGAAGGGTCACCAAAGAAGTTACACAGCAATTTCTATCTATAAAACTGGCCCTTTTTGAAGTATTTTTTGGCGCAGTAGAACAATGTTTCGACAAATACCGCCAATAGCAGCCACAATTTTGTCTAACTGATGTTAATGTTGATAACCTTAACGAAATTTCTTCTAATACCACATCCCAATGTTTATCTACAATCTCCGTCCTTCATGTCAAGGGGCGATCACTTGAAAAAACTCAACTAAATTGGAAGCACTGGTTTAAAGCCTTGAGTCTCCATCGTCGGTAATTTGTTCAAATGAAGGATGGCTTCACAAAGATGATGTCCCGCGGTGTTTTTTGATAAAAAGGATGTAATCATTTTCCTCCAAAACTCGTGACTCAAGGGCAAGTGGTGTTATGTTACTAATTAGAGAGGATATCTCCATAATAAAAGAAAGTACAGTAGGCCTTGAAGAATCAACTTTAGTGCATCTTGCAAAGATGATTTTCACTTCATGCATGTGTTGCTACAATCCAACGCATTCTAATAAAATTGCCTTTCTTGAGTTTTGACAAGTGTTTTGAGGAGATACCAAGCTCAATACCATCAATAATCTGTGGTGATTTAAATATAGACACACTTTCAAACAACCGTCTCACTAGGCGGTATATGGTTATTGTTGAATCAAATCGATTTGATATGTTAGTTACTAAACCTACACGGGTCATCAAAGAGTCAACCACCTGCCTTGATCATTTTCTATTAAAAGACATTAATACAAATGCAACTGAAGTATTCGAGGACCAAATTTTTACGGATCATTTCAATCTTTTTGTCTTGTACCATCAATTCTCGTGGAATAGAAAATAAATGCATCTTCCGGGATACCAGTTTTCTGAAGTCTAATCACTTAACTATGAACTACTTTGTCAAGCTAAGTCACGCGTTAGGAAAATCAGATCTCAATGTTCAGGATAGCACTTTTGAAGATTAATCTGCTAGCTTTCACAAAACTCTGCCAGGTAACTGACCAGTTTGCTCCCTTTAGAACATCGAAAAAATGTTCTCCTAAATCTCCTGAGTGGTGTACTAATAAGTAACAATTTGCGCTCGAAAAGCAACAAAATGCATAGGCAGTGGAACTTTCACCCGGCCGACACTGAGAGCAAAGAAAGTTCCAAAAAAATTACGGAAAAAACTTGAAAAAGAGGTTGAGACCTCAAAAAAATTGTATTATAAAGAGATTCAAATCATGCGTTGGAGACTCAAGGCAAACATTTAAGTTACTTTAGGATTTAAAACGACAATCAATAAAAAGAGAATGCTCTGTCAGCTGTGTCATCGTGCGTTACCGGTTCTGAGCCGCCCTCGCATCTGGAGGTTGTGAAGAAATTCAAAAAAATATTTCTGCTCGATTGGTGAAAGCGTTAAAAGGACCTCCCAAATGTTCCTAACATTCTCCCTGAAGAATTGCCATATTCCATGTTCTTGATTCCCGCTGATGAAATAGAAATATTAGAAATAATAAACGAATTAGATAATAAAAGCTCATCAGTAGATGATCTATTAAGCAACATTTTTGTGAAAGTTTTTTGTGTCCGTAATTACACCTTTTCTCACTAAATTGAATAATATGTCGTTGAGACAAGGTGTTTTTCCGAGTGATTTCAGAAAGGGTTAAGTTGATACCAATCCACAAGTCTGGCTCGAAATTAGATGAAAACAATTACAGGCCATATTCTCGTCTGATGGTCCTCAGTAAAATATTTGAAAGGGTCATGTGTAACCGCTTTAATTACTATTTTGAAAAGCTTAGTTTTTTTATAGCAAACAATTCGGGTTTCGCAAAAAACATAGCCGTATAGACGCATTGGCAGAGCTGGCAGAGAGGCAGAAAAAATCAGAAAAATGAACATCTAACTTTTTTTAAAGAAGGCATTTGACACTCTTGATCATGAATTGCTTTTGAAAAAATTGCTACGCTATGCTATTCGTGGAAATGCCTTTAAATGGTTCAGAAATTATGTATCTAATAGAGTGCAAAAGGTTGAATTGCAGGGTTACACATCTGGCTGGCGTGAAGCGTCTTTCGGTGTTCCACAAGGGTCCCTTCTCGGCCTTCTTCTCTTATTTAGATAAATAACCTGCTGTTGTGCTGCGACAGCGTTGACGTGTTTCTGTTTTCAGATGACACGAATCTGTCTGACTTGGGGTTTACACCCAAAAGTATTGCAGAGGACCTAAATTCTGTGACAATTTGGCTTAATGCTAATAAACTAGTTCTTAATGTAAATAAAACCATTCGTATGAACATAGGAAACAGTGCTTCCATTAATGTCCCTTTTTACCTTAATAATTCTATTGTGCAATGTGAATCTGTGTGTAATTGTTTAGGGATAATGCTGGATTCTTTTGTCTGAGCTATCTTTTGTTTCTCACGTAGAACATATTTTGAAGTGGTTAGGAACCCAATGTGGGATAATTTCGAAGCTTCGACCTTTTGTTCCCAACAAGGAGCTCATGCTGTTTTACAACTATAGTGTCAAATCAATTATTCAATAATGAATCTTGAATTGTGGATGCTACTACTCCTACACGCTCTTACGCATTTCGCAAATACAAAAAAATCTTGAAACTGATACACTTTCGGAAAAAAAAGACCATTCGTACGATTTGTTTGAGAAGCAAAAGTTGCTGTGTTTTTGAACTACATATAAATGCGATCCTCAAATTTGTCTGGTGTTGCAATAATGAGCAGCATTGTGAGCAATATTTCAACCATTTGTTCGAATTTGAAGCAAATAATCATTTCACCAGCAGTTCATACAAACGTTTTCCAAAGATTAAATTGTAGAACCAAACTGATATACTTCAGATCTGCAAGATTATACAATACACTTCTATCAGCAGATATCCTACTAAAAAAATTCGAAAGCTTGTCTGCCAACCAACTCAGCGCTTTTGTTCATCGTTTTCGAGATAGTTTTTTATTTGGAAATAATTACCTGACCAACTATGTTTTTAGTGGGTAATGTACCAAATGCTCCTTTTTACCACTGATAAATGTGTTGTAAACATGGACCTCTTGCCTACATACTACAGGATGTTCTTTATAGGATTGAATCTTATATGTAAAAATTTGATCCTCGAGAACTTTCTAGTTTTCGCGATATGGTCATTTTTTGTGATTTTTGTTTTGAATTTTTTCTACTAGAAAAACTAAGAAAATTTACAATTTTTTTGATCTCGATTGGTGCATTTCTCTTAGGGTAGGCGTTTGGTAGGCCCCAAGGCCTTGTTGCCTGTCCTCTCTATGTTAGTATTTGCCAGCATTATTCCATACAGAGTTATTTAAACTGACTTTATCTTTGTAGGCTTTGTATCTTTCCTTGAGAAATATTCTTTCTTTCTGACTTGAGTTTTTGAGTTCTTGGTCTTTTCATTGCTAACATTTATTTCTAACAGAGCTTCTACTGATAATTTTTTTCTCCTGAAATTTTTAATAAACCCCTACCTGCATGCTACAGGATGTTCAAATTACGATTGACTTTCATATGTAAAGATTTGACCCTCCAGAACCTATTTTTCGAGGTATGGCCTTTTTTGTGGTTTTTTTTGCTTTTTTCACTGAAAAAACTTAGGTTTTTTATTTCATGACATCGAAAACTCGCTGCAGGTGAGAATGCTGCCGTCAAAACTGCAGGGTTTACTGGGAAAAAATTCTGGAGAAATTCCAAAGAAAAATTAAATAAGTTTTGATCTTGATTGGTGCGTTTATTTAAGGGTAGGCGTTTGGTAGGCCTCAGGGCCTCGTTGCCTGTCCTCTCTAGGTTAGTAGTTGCCAGCATTATTCCATACAGAGTTGTTTAAACTGACTTTAGTTTTTTGTTGCTGTGTATCTTTTCTGGAGAAATATATTTTTTCTTTCTTTCTTACTTGAGTTTTTAATCAAAATGGGATTGACTTTTATGTGTTAAAATTTGACCCTCCAGAACCTTCTATTGTTCGAGGTATGGCCGTTTTTGTGATTTTTTTGCTTTTTCCACTGAAAAAAAACTTTAAATTTTTAATAGAGTTATATTTCATGACATCGAAAACTCGCTGCAGGTGAGAATGCTGCTGTCAAAACTGCAGGGTTTACTGGGAAAAAATTCTGGAGAAATTCCAAAGAAAAATTTAAAAAGTTTTGATCTCGATTGGTGCATTTCTTCTAGGGTAGGCGTTTGTTAGGCCTCAGGGCCTCGTTGCCTGTCCTCTCTAGGTTAGTATTTGCCAGCATTATTCCATACAGAGTTATTTAAACTGACTTTATCTTTGTAGGCTTTGTATCTTTCCTTGAGAAATATTCTTTCTTACTTGAGTTTTTGAGTTCTTGGTCTTTTCATTGCTAACATTTATTTCTAACAGAGCTTCTACTGATAATTTTTTTCCTGAAATTTTTAATAAACCCCTACCTGCATGCTACAGGATGTTCAAAATACGATTGACTTTCATATGTAAAGATTTGACCCTCCAGAACCTATTTTTCGAGGTATGGCCTTTTTTGTGTTTTTTTTCGTTTTTTCCACTGAAAAAACTTTTAGATTTTTTCTATTTCATGACATCGAAAACTCGCTGCAGGTGAGAATGCTGCTGTTAAAACTGCAGGGTTTACTTGGAAAAATTTCTGGAAATTCTCAAAAAAAATAAATATAAATTTAAAAAGTTTTTTTATATCTCGATTGGTGCATATCTCTTAGGGTAGGCGTTTGGTAGGCCCCAGGGCCTCATTGCTTGTCCTCTCTAGGTTAGTAGTTGCCGGCATTACTCCTTACAGAGTTATTTAAACTGACTTTAGTTTTTTTTGCTGTGTATCTTTTCTGGAGTAATATTTATTTCTAGCAGAGCTCTGTTCTTAAAACCTCTTCTTTTACGTCATGTAAAGTGGACACTCTAGATAATCATTAAAACTCTAAACAGGCGGTCATTTTGTCTTCTTTATTCTGTGCCAGTTTCAACTGCAATGAAAGTCAATGAGGTCTTTCGCAGCTATTTTCCGGCAAGCTTGATCTTTTGTATGTTATGACACTCAATGACCTCTGTTTCCAGTTCCTCGAGATCATGTTAATTAGAGCTGCTTTTAAGCATTGTTGGACGTATTTTCCCTCCCTCCCCCCCCCCCCCCAAAGCTTAGTGGTCATGTAACTGTTGCGCCCCGGGCGCGCTTGCCTATTTTGACATAGTAACGTGCTGCTATATAAAAACACGTAAATTGCAATTGGGGAGCATAAAACACTTTATGGTGAAGCCGAAGATCTTTTGTTTGTACGTGAGCTAAATCTTAGTTTATTTTTAAAGCTTTGTAATCAAATATTGCACGGGAGTAATTTTCTCTTCAGTATTTTGCAATTGATATTTCCCAGTGATGTTTATGTACAAGTATTCTTGGCTTAAGAATAAAAACTTTTGTTTCGGGTTTCTTTGCTTTAAATTCTGAGCAACTCAAAATGAGCAATTTTTTAGTTGCATAAAAATTAATGTCTAATTTTGAATTTAACTTTGGGATAATTTTAGCTGTTAACTTGCTATGCCTAGTAAAGCCTTCGAAGCTTTTTTTAAGTTGACCAGCTCCTTTTTGTCAATATTTACCAAATATTTTATAAGTTGTCATCATTATGAATCGTTTTTGACATTTAATGATCAATTACTGAATTTTCAGGCTATCTAGATTCGTTGTCAGCTTTATTGCCTTTCACGAGCGATACTTTGAAGCAGCTCGTTCGTCAATTCTAGCAAACGGAGTTTAAAGTCATTTTAGCGAATCGCTAAGTGTATGAAAAGGGAGCGATAATCGAAAGGACAGTAGATCGAAAATGGTAAAAATTTTAAACATTGATAGTGAATGGAAAGTGAATAGACGTACGTTGGTGACAGGGCAATAAATCGAAAGGACAATACATCAAAAACCGTAAAATTGGGACAGTAGATTGAAAATTATTTTTTAATAGCCGCGCAGCGATAGCTGGGGCTATTATTGGCCTTCTATTGGTTTTTTATTACAATTCAAAGCATTTGAATTGTATTGGGGCGCTGTCTTTTTTTTAATGTCTGTTCACACATTTTCATGATTTTTTAAGTCAAATTGGAGTAGTGATTTTGGTCACGCCGAAACAGGAAATGGAGCGAAAAAGCGAGTGGTTTTGCGGCGTGAAATTTTTTCGCTCTAATTTTAAAGTTTTTTGAATTTTAAAGAATTTGAATTGTATTGGGGCGCTTTCTTTTAAGATCTGTTCACACATTTTCATGATTTTTTAAGTCAAATTGGAGTAGTGATTTTTGTAACGCCGAAACAGGAAATGTAGCGAAAAAGCGAGTGTTTTTGCGGCGTGAGAAAACGGTTTGAACAAAAATTCGCTTTCTCGAAAGTGGTTTTTTGTTCACATGCGGCAATTTCACTTTGGTTTTAACTGTTTTTTCAATTTTTTGATCGGATTCTTTTCTAAATGATGGTTTTTTCCAATCCATTCATAGTTCATTCCAGACCTAGTTTTTGTTAGAATCAAATTTACATTTCTCGCTAGTGGTTTTTGTTCTTGCTAGCGGCATTTTGACATCGATTTTTTTTTGTTTTTTTTTATCTGAGTTTTTTAGAAACGGTTTTTCAAATTCACTAATAGTCCATTCTAGGTCTAGTTTTTTGTTAAGTCAATGAAAATTCTTTGAATTGTACGTCAGGACTTGTCCTGCTGTTTTTTTATTTCGTCGTCAAGATTTTTGTTACGACCAAATGACTTCACAACCACTTCAAATCTGCTTTTTGTTCATTCGTTCATGCAATTTCAACTGAAGTGCGTGCGTGACGTCATTTTTCGCTCTTAGTGGAGCGAGTTTTTTGTTCATTTGCGTGATTAAATTTTGGTCACACTTGACTTACCTCACTCACAAAAATGACTTCCTCACTTTTAAATTGATTTTTATTTACTTTAATTCAAAGAGATAAGGTCAAATGGGTGTGTGTCACTCTAAATGAAGGTTATTAGAGAGCAGCTAATAGAAGCAGCAGATTTTAAAACTTATACAGATTTTATATCAAAATATAACATATCAGCCTTCAATGAAAAGATGATTTTTTTTGGTCTGTCTTTTTTTTACTGTTTTTTTGAGACTGCAGATCTACAAAGCTATTGTGGCTATTTTCTGGCAACCTGCCAGCTATGTTGTTTTTGTTTTTTGACGTTGAGCGAAAGGTTGTACTTAGATGTGCAAAAGCACACGTCTGCGATCCTGCTTATTGTTTTAGTGATAGTTCTTTCATTTTAGAAGCTTTCCTTCTTAATCCGATTGTTACTAGCTTCAGTATTTTGTGGCGCTGTGTAGTTTTTTTACGCGATATCGTGTGACATCACAATCAACACTCATCGCATTTGGCATTGGGTTTTCTTTTGTGGGTTTCCTTAGCTGATGGCTCGCAACAGGAAAAAAGATTTCAGTCCAATGATAGTATTTTCCCGTAATCATTAAAGAAGATTAAGTGAATTTTGTGCGTTAATAATTTTCTAACTCTGTACAATATATGAACCTGCCAGATCAATGCTATTTTACAATGAATTGGTGGACGTTTTCCTAAATAGTTTTTCATGTGAAATAGCCCTGTTGTTTCAGGTGTGAAAATAACGATACGTGGTCTCTCATCAAGTGTACCCTCTGTGGCAGCAGAGCTATGCATGTGTGTTGTACTTACAAACTACCGGACCGTCTGTTCGTGTGTCCAGACTGTGGATATGACGAGTCCTGGCACGAAGAGTTGCGAGTGAAGCTGAGTGTGAGAAACCAGACTGGGAGGGCTTACATCCATCAGATCAGCTCTCTAACTAATAAGATACTAGCCATTGCACTCAAAGATCCCACCATGGAGAAAATTACAAAATCCGGTAAATTAGTGGTCCATCAGCTTTATTGTTTGATCCAGCAGCACTATTATCACATTGATAGCATCTCGTTTTTGATTTATTAATGAATTTCAGTTCTATGAATAAAACCTTATTGTAATGGAGCACACGATCATTAAAGTAAAAAAAATTTCAAGTAATTAAAAAGCACAGATTTTGAGAGCGTTCAATGATATGTATCAATCGTTGGCCTGTAACATAAACGTTTTTAAAAACTTGAATTCTGGCTGCGCTGTGTTCATGTGCCATTTGCTTTTGACATTCGGAAGTAATTAAGTTTTGTTTAGGCCGTTGTTCGAGACGATACCAAGATAAAGATCAGTCGCAACAAGTAAATGTTGCCTCGGTCAGGCTTCAATCGTCGAAGAAGGAGGATGCCAATAGAAGTGACAGTGAAGACGAAGACAGTGATGATGAGGACAACGCTGAAAAGAAACGAGGATCATCAGCCAAGAAACCGACCAAACGAAGGAGGAAGAATGACGAGAATACCTCGAACTCAATGGACGTTGCTAATTCAAAGAGGCAAAAGAAAGTTGCGGATCCTGAAGCGATTAACAGGGCAGGATCATCAATTTTGAAAGACGTTACGATTGCATCGTCTAGTACTGTTAATATTTCGAGTTCAGGACCCGGAACTGCTGTACCTGCTAACGCAACCATCACAGTGCCTGCAGATGAAAATTCAGCCACAAAGAAGAGGAAACGCGGTCCTAAGCTAACTCAACCGAAGAAAAGTAAAAAGGTTGAGCCCGAAATTCCAGTTGAAAAGGCGCCTGTGCCATCAGGTTTCTTTGACGAGCTTGACTCTGTAGCTTGTGGAAACTTAGTTAAACCCTGTGAAATCATGGCAACGTACAAAAATATTGGCTTGGATTTCTTCAGGAATGAAGCGCACCCCAAGAAATGCACAGAATGTAACCCGAAGAAGCCAGATAGCTCCAATGTGAAACAGTTTAGTTTGTCTGGAGACTCACCGTGAGCTCTCATTTCTTGAGCAATATTACTCCTTGAACTAGCAATCTTTGCCATCGAACTAAACATTCTAGCTCACCTTTGTTTCATAATATATTAATATTCAAAATAGGCTAAGGGCAGCGAAGATTTATTGTTGTTGTAAATGAGATATCACTAATCATTGTGCAATAATTTTGAACCAAAATCTTCTCATTTCAGCAGTTTGTTGGTACCGCAGCGTTGTTAATTCCATAATGAACGGATACGTGTTTGTGATGGATCGCTTATATATGAAGTATAAAACGCTGAATTGTTGTTGTATTAAATAAAAGCAATTAAGGTACTGACAAATATGGGGTGTACTGGATGTTATGGGTTTTAGTGATTTTGAATGTGGAATCCAAATTGATTGATAATCCTCATTTATAAGGATACAATTGTGAGATTAAGTTTCAGATAAATAAATTCTCCAAAAAATTCACCTGTAAAATTGTACTTGCACTTCAGCTTGGAGCCGTGTTTACCGTCTTTTTTTGCTGAGTCTATTTTTGTAAACTGTTCAATATAAATTGAGAGCACATACGGAATTCCTTTTCGAAATGGAAATAATGATCTGTTTCTAATCAGTTGAGAAACTAATCCATTTAATTGTAATGATGATTTTTTGAATAACCTAATAAGACATGGGGTCAACAGTTAATATATACAATTTTAATGTTGCAAAAAAGATACTTGTAGATGTATATATTCCACAGGAAAAAGGAAACTGTTCCGCTTGTTCTGTACAACAGATCCTTGAATTTGGTTGTTTTTTTTTTTGAGAATTTATGATTTCCGATTGATGCTAGAAATTGTATCTCGTTAATGAAGCAAATTTTTTCAGCGCACAAAACATTCTAGCTGCTCATCGTTATTTCAGAATTTGATTTTATATTCAAATACACATAAGCTAAGGGCAGCGAAGATTTATTTTTGTTGTAAGAGATATCACTAATCATTGTGCAATAATTTTGAACCAAAATCTTCTCATTTCAGCAGTTTGCTGGTACCGCAGCGTTGTTAATTCCATGAACGGATACGTGTTTGTGATGGATCTCTTATATATGAAGTATAAAACGCTGAATTGTTGTTGTATTAAATAAAAGCAATTAAGGTACTGACAAATATGGGGCTAAGTGGATGTTATAGGGTTTATTGATTTTGAAAAGTGAATCCCAATTGATTGATAATCCTCATTTGATAGGATACAGGTGCGAGATCTAGTTTCAGACCAGTATATTCACCAAACAAAGTTGCGGCCATAAAAGTAATAAAAGTGTGGTAATTGATTTGGATATTGGAGGATTGTTTAACAGCTCATACGTAAGATTTTTGCTATACTTGCATCATTTTTGAATATATTGTTGAGTAAAAATTTAGCGAAATAAAATTGTTGAGAAAAATTTAGTGCACATAGCGAATTCCTTTTCCAAATGGACAAATTTAGCTGTTTTTAATGAGTGTTTATATGTGAAAGGAAAGCGAAAGAGATCAGTTTGCTCTGTCCAATAAATCGTTAAATCTGATTGTAATTGAGATTCTATTAATCTCGATTGGTGCTAGTAATGATTGTGACGCGAAAAAAAATATTTTTGAGTGCTGCAAACAAAAAGGGGTTTGGAACTTTGCTCTCACAAATTTTGCTGCTATTCTGTGGGAGAGCTTTGGGGTGTGCTCTTATCATTTTGGTATAAAGGCAGGAATGCTTTGTATTTATTCATTTTTAGAATGATTGATTGTTTTTTGTTTGTTGGTTTGAAATTGATTCTTTTCACCCAATTCATTTTCTATATTGAGATCTGGCGGGGGAAATCTAATTTGGTCTAAATTTATTAAACTGACGCTGTGGCAATGATTGTGTTAAATATTTTGATTATCAGAAAATTTGCGTGGTCTCCTTAATTAGTGTATTTACTAGATGCCCTTAGTTGAATCTTGAAGCTAGGTACAAGTAATTCAGAGCCTTTTATTCGAAAACATGATCACTTACGAAAACATAATTGTTAGCGAAGAAGCTTTATTAATTGGCAATGGTTAAACTTTTATTCAGCATGTTTAATCTATAACAAGTTTTGCTTTTCTAAGAATTGATAATTAGAGGTGTGTAGTTATCCATGGACTGAAGCAACACTGAGTTCGTTCCATCTTTCGAAGACTTTCGCGAGCATAGCTTGGCGATCGAATGCAATCGTGATGGGTCAATCTTTTGCAGTTGCTCTAGAAGTTTCCGAGGTTGCCGAAAAGGAAGTCGACTTTCGTTAGGAAGAGGAGAATCAGAAAAGAAAAAAGGTAAGCGCCTGCAACCCAAGAGGTGTGTATGTGGATGTAGAGCAACTTCGGCTGAAAATTAAACTTTGCCAGCATTTTTGACATGCACAGGTTGATGCATTGAAGCGGTTTACCTTAAGTGGCACTGATTTTTTTTCGAAAATCAGTGGTTTAAAAGTTTCCTTGGAGAATGCTAATGGTTACAGATCTGATAATTATGCTGTCTTACAATTAGAGGGTGCTGTCATTGAAAGTTATTCATTGCTCTCAAACGAAGTTTGTAATTATATTAGTCCTGTCGGTCTTTTATTCGATTTTTCGCCTGACCGATTTTTCGTCTGACGCTTTTGAATTTTCGTCCTCAAAAACATGATAAACAGGTAGCGGCCAGTGGGCATTAAGTGCTCTTAGAGCCTTTCAGCTCTGTTACAGCTCAAAATGTTTTGGAGACTTATACTTATGGTGTGAAGGGTGGTTCTTGGAGATTGAAGACCCCTCCACTGTTGACCACTCCCCCCAACTTGCTCCCCGCGCTGTTACCCCCCACCGCACCCCAATGTTGACCCCTCCCGCCATCAGCCCTTGGTGCACCCCACCCCCTCCTGTAGGAACCTCCTCTGTGTTTTAATGATAGGTTACTGCATAGTTTCTAGTGGTAATGGAATGGTTTCAACATTTTAACATAACGAATTTTAGCATTTTTTTTTCAAATTTGTCATTTGTCCTTATTCAGATCTTTCCAGACCCAGGGGCCAGAAAACCTCCTGAGAGGTTTGATAATCAGATACTGCCATTTTTTATTGGCAATGGTAATAGTTCTTCAACTATATAATGTCACAAATTTTAGCAATTTTTTTTAAAATTTGCTTTTTTTTAAGTTTTTAAGTTTTTAAATTTTGTCGTTTTTCACTTTTTCAGACTCAAGAGCCAAGGAACCTCATCTAGGGTTTGAAAATAGATTACTGTATAATTTCTAGATGTAATGTAATGTCTTGCAAGTTTTTAACATCACGAATTTTATCATTTTGACAATTTTTACCATTTTTTTTTTCAATTTTTTGTCATAGTCATTATTCAGGTTATTTCAGCCTCAGGGGTAAGGAAACCTCCGTTAGAGTTTGATAATAACTTACTGGAAAATTTTTGTTGATCATGGATTAATTTGAACTTTTAAATATCAAGTTTTAGCAACTTTTTTTAATAAAATTTACAATTTTTTTGAGTTTTTTGAATTTTTTAAATTTTTGTTTGGATTTCTCTTGCGTCAAGAGCCACGGAACTTCTTCTAGGGTTTGATAATATGTTCCTGCATAGTTTATAATTGTAATGGAATGTTTTTCAAGATTTTAATATCACGAATTTAAGCAAATTTCTGAATTGTTTGCAATTTTTTCATGCTTTTGAATTTTATCTGCACCAGGGGCCCTGGGACCTCCTCCAAGGTTTGATAAGAAGCTGCTGCATAGTTTCTAGAGTTAATGCAATGGTGATCAATATTTTGTATGACTCCACTTTTAGTAATTTTTGGATAAAGTTTTAATTGTTCGGAAAATTTTCAGGCTCCAGTTGTCTGGATCTTTGAGCCGGTGAAACTGTTTCAGGCTTGAAACAGGGATACTGGATAGTCTGTTAAGACAATGAAATGTTTCTTAATATATTAATATCGTGAATGTTAGCAAGTTCTTGTTAAAATTTGCCAAAACTTTTTAATATTTTTTGTCCTTTTCTGAGTTTAACGACCATTACTGGCCACCGAAACTTTAAGTCTTGGAGATGGTTTACTTTTCAGAACTTTCGAGGCAAAAAATATTTGTGAACTTTTTTCTTTGCGAAGTTGAAAAGTTTTTAATTTTGCCTTTTTCTGTTTCTATATGATTTGTTTACTAACAAGGCTAGAAAACTAGAGTCAAATCCAATTATGGAAAATATTCCTATATCTCTTTCCCTCTCTGTCGGTTAGGGTTTCTTTCCTTCTCTTTCTCGATTACGTTTGTTGTCTTTCTATCTCTCTCACTCTATCTCTCTCTCTCTCTCCCTGTTGATGCCGCACTTCATCTCACTTCACAATTGCTCTCAAAAGTTTGCTTTGAAAAGCAATTTGAGAGCAAACTTTTGAGAGCTTCTTAATTGCTCTCAAAAGCAATTTGTAGCAAATCTATTAATCCTGTTTGTCTCTTTTATGCAATTTTTCGCTTGGCCGATTTTTTTGTCTCACCGATTTGATTGTCGTCCTCAGAAATGGGATAAAGAGGTAGCGCTCATTGGGCGTTAAGTTCTCTTAGAGCCTTTCAGTCCTCTAGTTTCAAAGTATGCGATTCACAGAAACTGTTTTGGAAACTTATACTTATGGTGTGAATTGCAGTTCTTAGAAATTGATCCCGTGCCCGCACCCACCCACCGCCCCCACATCGGTCCTCCCAATCCACTTTTGCACGACCGCTGCGCTGCACCTCCGGTGCGCTCACCCTACGCCCCTTCAATTAATCTGAAGCTAGACTCACTAAACCGTGGCTAGCTACTGACAAAGCCAACCGCTTGCCGGTCGTTTGAGAGCAATTCGCCCGACGCTAGTCGGTTATGTTTTGTACGAGAGCTGTATTTAAGCAACTTGATTAGAGCAACGAGAGTCAATAATTTTGACAATGGCGACCAGGGTGATGTAAGTTTGGATGAACTGAATGTGATAGGTAATACCTGTATGCGTATGATGCTGAGGTACGTAAGGAAGGAATCAAGATGGGTGGTGTTTGTCTGCGGGTACCCGAATGCACGCATTTCAGCAGCTGCCTTCCTCAATCTCCTCGCTTGCTCCGTTATCAAACAGGCCTAAATGGTGAAGTTAGAAATTATGAACGCTTCTGCGTATGATGAATCTCTTCTGCTTTTTGCAAGAATGTGAGTATCATGAATCTCTTCATGAGAAAATCTGATTGGTTGAAAATTGCAGTATGGACGAATAAATATAGACCATGTACTTGATAATTTATTATTCCTGGATGCTCTGTTGGAAACAGTTGGTTATTTGAATTGAATCGCGGAGCAGAAAAGGAAAGTTTTTCTCGTACCTACAGTACCATGAAATATGTTGTTCAAAATAACAACCGAAACTTCTAACTCGAACAATTACTTGACTTTTTATGGACATTTGAAAGTAATATAAATAAGAATAGAAACAAGAGTTATCTTACTGCATTTATCGTCAAGCAGCTATCATGAACTTAAATCCCTTGAACCACAATTCTTGAGATTTTTAATACTAACAATTGAATTTCCTTGATCAGTAAACAAGATAGTTTAATGATGTGCGAACTATCAGTTCCAGTCTCCTGAATTAACAACTAAATAATTATCACGGATTCTTACAAACTGGAGGTGGCGCTTAGATCTACAGAGCAATCAAGGACGAATGTTCTTTGTAGTCACCTGGGACTTGGTATTTTATGCGATACTTTTGTCTTTTTTTAGAATATTTTGTTGATTACCAGTCAAGAAATTGAGTTGGATATCTATAGCGCTGTGATTGGAGCGTCTTAGGTGTCTATTTGGGGTCTTATTAAAAGTGTATCCAGCTAAAAACAACTCTTCTATCATGAGTCAGTGTATAGCTCTGCGAACAGTAAGGCTATTTAATCTCAAAATCGAGGACGCTCCTGTTTTGTGAGTCGACGAATTGCCAAAGGCTTGTCAATTAAAATCTTCAGCTGTTAGAAACCTTTGGTAAAACTAACGGGAATGAGTATGCTGGAGAATGTGAATAGCCAGAACAAGGTCATCACCAGTCTGAACACAATATTGTCATAATAGTCGATCCGAAGTAAAGATAACTTGTACAGCTCTGAAACAATATACATTGTTAGTTGTTATTATTTACAGGTACCTGAAGCTCGATATTAAGCTTTAATGGCAAATTTATGGCTTCCAGAGTCTGCTCTTGGTGTTTTATGAGCCAACAGTCAATTATAGGGTCAAACTAAAACTGAATTACCGAATGCGAAGTTGTCAACTCCTGCTAGAAGTGCTAGGGCAGAAACTTTGGAGGGGAACCCGTTGAGACTGCTCACTGATGCCTGGATTGCTTGTGCGTCCTAAAGGCAGCACCTTGTTTTCCAGATTTTGTAAGCCGGGTAGTTTTATTTCTTAAAAAAAAACGAGGAGGAACGGTAATATGCGTTTGCATAAAATTTATTTATCAAAGGAGCGTTTCCTAACGTTTACATCCAATATAGTTTTTCGCTTGTCTAGGAATGCGCCGATCATCATAGGACAATAGTTGCAGCTGCTTGATTGTTGGTGTGAAATTAATTTTTTGCACGTGACTTTCTCGTCACCGCGCTCCGGCCTTCAATTCTGAAAAATTATTATTTTTTCGGAGGAGAAGTCATGAGTAGAAACCCACTTTAATTTATTTAATTTGATACCAGCAGTTGATAGTTGTGAAACAAATAATTCTCACGGGACAAGGATAAAAAACAGGAAATTTTCTAATTCTGTTGAATTGTGTAATATTGTGTAATTTTTCAATCCCGATGCTACATGTATTCCTGCTAAATCAAAAGGAGACGGAATGAGTTGCTAAAGGCAAACTTTGGAAACGTAAAATCAGATACAGAGAAAAATTAAAAAAACAGGTATTTTTCCCAAGACACATCTGAAAATCAGTTATCTATTGGCAACATGATTCGGTAACTTTTTAAAATGCTACTAGATGATTAGTTCTACGCGGACCTTAGAAACCATTTTTATTTCATTTTCAAAATTTCTCGAAGACTAGTGACTTCTAATTCAAACCTTGTGCAGAGCCTTTTTACAGAAAAGTTTCGAGAACATTAATTTTTCGAAGTTATTAAATATTTGTCGGAAGCACTTTTGCCAGGCCAGGGATCTGTACAGTTTTTGACTTAGAATGAATGTTTTTCATATTTGTTTTCTTTGAAGCTCAATTGCCCTGTAGGATCGAATTAGGCACAATTTTTGGGGAAATCGCAAAATAAATTGACAGTTACTTACAAATATTTGCCTGAAACTGACCTAAATGTTCTAGTTTTGATCAATTACTAGAAAAAATTGGGTTTTCGCGAGGTTTTAATAATCAGGTCCATATGCTATATGTTTTTAGGGCTGAAAAAAAAGAAAACAGAGCAGACGTTAAACTATTTTTGAAGTCGCCTAAACTAAGCTCTATTTATTATTCAGAATCATTTAGAGTTTTAATTTTACGGAATGTACTCCTTTTTTTGGGCGTAAAAATCGATAAAAGTTGACGTTTTGTCAGCAGAGTGTATCAGGTAAATTGCAGACTTAGTAAATGTCGAGGATTGTTTTTTATAAGCAAGAAACCAGAGAAAACGCACATTACGGTCTGTCTAATTTTTGGAATTGGTTTCTATTAGTGCCACTTTTTGAAATAATATTTTGAAAACTATGAACTTTTATCTAATGTCAGTATTTTTTTTACTTTTTTCGTCATGAAAATCTACTATTTTTTTAGAAACCGTGTGAAAGCTGAGGAGAGAGGACCGAAATTGGAAAAAAAAACTAGCTGTCAAGTAAAGTTTTTTGTGAATTAATTGAGAAAGTTCAATAAATTAAGGCCTTTTTTCAATAATTAAAAATGTCTGGCCATGATTAATCCAGAATTGATTGTGTTACCTAACAACTGTCAACTAAACAACCGAACAAATTAGCAACATGACCTTCTCCATCAGCTGAGCATAAGCAAATAGCCATTTTTCAAATAAGTTTGAAATTCCTTTTCGGATTTTCTGCCCGCCCAGTTTTCATGTTTTTACTGGGTAGCTGTGAAATACCAAATGTGTTCTGTTCGACCTGAGTAGTTGTTTGTTTTTTTGAGCTCTTTGAGTTTGTTTAACAAAATTACATCGAACTTTTACTGATCATGTTTAATGTTAATTAATCAACTTTTAAAACATTTGATTGTGCTAGAATGGTAATAAACATACTTGAAGAAAACTTTCAGCTTTTTATTTTAACGGAGAGGTGAGAACGGCGAGGAAATTGTGAGAACCTAAATTTTTCCTCCAGAAATCAGAAAATTTAAAAATATCTCTTCAACAATTGATTCAGTTTTTCAAAGGCTTTCTAATGATACTCCATTTATATCACTCCGCGAACGATATCTATCTTAATAAAAAAAGGGCCTGGTTTACAGTTCCTAACCCCCGAATATATTTGGAGAGTTGGAACAAAAATAACACGCTGCAAAAGTAGATTATAGAAAGGAAAGATATCATCTTTTGACAACCAAAATTATAGTAACAACAAATTTGCTGTATCTTCTGCAATTATTTTGTTAATTCAATATTCTTCAGCAGAAACTCACAAAAAGAGAGGGAAGTTTTGGGCCTAATTCTAGTCTACAACAAAACGAAAAGCAACCAGGAATTTCCTTACCTCGTGGTCTCACCCAGTAAGCAGGGAGACTGAAATTAACTACCAAACTACAAGATCAGGCTGGTCTTGAGGATTATACTGCAACATGGAAATCCGATTGTGTGGGTTGCAATTTCAAAATGATTCCAAATGACAATTTGATCTGTTCAAAATTTGATCTGATGAGAACTTTACGATTAACTAAAATTCCATAGAGATGTCTAACAGGAGTTAATTTAATCTGACAATTTCTTCAGCAGAGATGAGCAATCAGAGCATCTCTTACTGTGAGCGTGATCACCTTTTTTTACGAAAATGTGAGTAATTATCTATTAGAAGACTATCAAAACCCCAGGGTTTTTCCTAAGTCTTCCTTATCGTTGCCTACAGCCTCTAACCCTAATTGCCTCCTGAAGTGCGACCGCTCTCTGCAAGATGTCCGATACGAGGCACTGCACGTGGAAAGTGACAACAGCACAGAACCAGAAGTAGTGCATCACAAGCACCACGTATATCATGAAGTAGAACAGGGCACCCAGCAACATGCATGCCTCTATCGCTGCTATCATCGCTGTTCTCTCCATTCCTCTGAAATTCGTGAAAATTTGAACCCTCGTTTCAATTTGCTCATCATTATTGTCTTAATTTAAGTTGTTGTATATTTTTGTTGCCGGTGCAGCTATAGGTATGAACATTTCACCACATTAAATCCAAACATTTTAGCGCACCATTGTCATAAAATTAGAGAATTGGTATTTGAATAACTGATAAAAAACCAGCTAGACAGACAACAACAGAAGTCGAACTCACTGGAAGGTATTGTTGAACTTCTGGAATACTTTGTTGTTCTGATCTGAGAATGTGAATTTGAGGCGAGTGGGTTCAACGTAGACGTAGACCATGCATAGCCAGGATATTGCACCAATAAGGAAAACTGTCAGCACAAACAGTCTGAAAACGATCAGTCAATCCATCAGTATGAAGATTTTTGATTTAAAAACGTACCATTGAAGCAATGATAATGTCTAAAAACACTATTTAATTTAAGTACCTGAGTTTTAGGACGAATTTTGGGGTCTGTAGTTTGCCAATTTGTGATTTCTGAGCCCTCATGAAAACCTGAAATTTAAATAACAATTGGCAAGTTTTTAAATTGTGTTTGGTCAAAGATCTGCCTTTTCTGTTGTTCAAGCGAAATCTTATTTTGATCCTTTTTGCTATGTATGATGATTAAGTTAACTAATTCACGGTTTTTAGCGCAAGCAATGTTGTAATCGTGTTTAAATGAGCAAGTTCGCTTGCAGAATAAACAGCTCGCACACTGAAGTAGTGGAACTAGATATAATAATTAAATATATTGGGTACCTTTTCGAGTGCAATGTAGAGGCTTTCGCTTCTGTGCCACCTGGTGTACCAGAGGAGGGCCAGATAGAGCAAGAGGTTGATGAGGTAGTCCAGAGCATAGTTGGACAGGATGTTGTCACACTGTTGATAGCAGTCTGTGTCATTAGATGAGGCATTTTCACTTGAGGAGCCCCTGTGAGGATACTCGTCCTTGTCGTCATTGGTCTAAAATTTGTATACCAAAAACTCAATGTACGGCAGAACAAGTTGAAGAAAAGCGAACCAGCTCAAAATTTGAAAAAATATTGTTTCGTCAGCGCTTTCTCACAAGCATGATCTTTCGTTTGGAATTAGTTTTTATGTAGTTACCATAGCTAATTTATTTATTAGAAGCCAAAAATAAGATTTATGAAAATGTTTCTCCAAACTGCTTCCTGCAGTTTTGAGGCGCATTTGTCAGGCTTATTTGGAATCAGCGCCCTCTAGACGTTAGAAGTCAAAGAAAGAGGAACAAGGGGAGCTAAGAGGCGTCAAATATTTTTCTTTGCAAGTGCTTCAAACTCTCTGCTCTTCAAATGTTTTTTGCTGCGCAAAATATTTCAGAAAAAATAGTTGTGTTTTTGGTCAATTTATCATTTGAAAATGTTGTCTAGAAAATCACATCTTGCGTAAAAGTATGTGGTTTTTCATTATGTTCTGATTTGTTTGTTTGCTTGTCAGTATTTCAACCCCTTAGTGACATTATATTCACCTAGGGAACCAGTTATGAGAATTATTGTTTCTCTCTGTTTTTTATTTGCTTTTACTGGTTTTCATGGCAAATAAAATTTGTTTTTTTTTGTCTTCTGTCCAATGAATATTGTTTTAAGGAAAAGCCTGTGCATTGTTTTGCGTGAACTTTTGTTTGGGTTAATGTTAATATGAAACTCTAGTATTATTATAAAATTCTACTGGTAAAGTTGATCTTTTCGTAATCTGGATGAAACATTTTTTGCCCTTGCTTAGCGCTTCTTTTATCTGCAATGTTAATGCGTACTTTTTTTCTTCAGTTAAAATAAATTTTGTTAAACAATATCTTTGATTTTGTTCCGGCTCACTTTAGTGGGAGAAGGAACTATATGCTCAACTGGTTTTTTTTTTGTTCTGTCAGTTTTCGCCGATCGATATTTTCATCGTACAGAGTTGTTAGTGGTATCATAAGAAAACTTTAGTGGTATCATAAGAAAATAATGTTAATATGAAACTCTAGTATTATTATGAAATTCTACTGGTAAAGTTGATCTTTTCGTAATCTGGATGAAACATTTTTTGCCCTTGCTTAGCGCTTCTTTTATCTGCAATGTTAATGCGTACTTTTTTTCTTCAGTTAAAATAAATTTTGTTAAACAATATCTTTGATTTTGTTCCGGCTCACTTTAGTGGGAGAAGGAACTATATGCTCAACTGGTTTTTTTGGTTCTGTCAGTTTTCGCCGATCGATATTTTCATCGTACAGAGTTGTTAGTGGTATCATAAGAAAACTTGTCCAGCGTAAAATTTCAAATTAAAAAGTGTTTTGAATTTCAATTTTTCCGAGGAGTTTTGTAGATTTTGTGAATGTTAGCCTCTTTTCCGTTATTTTGTTCACATTTTTCGGTGAAATTTTGATCAATTTCCTCAAAAAATGTGATGAAATTGACAACTATAGTGTTCTTGGTTTTACGATTCAAGATAGAGAAGAGTTATTGCGTTGTTTGAGCCGACTTTTTTGGCAAAAATTTTGGCTAATTTCTTGAAATTTCAGCGTTTGTTTTATTTTCATGAAAAGTTGCACCAGTTATGATTCCATGGCCCACTTTGACCATCTTGACGGTTAGTGCAGACATAGACACTGCCAAGATGATCTTCGCTTACTCATATCAAGTCTTTTCGTGCCTCCGGTGCTTAATTAAGTGTTCTGGAAGTTTTAATTCGGCGACTTTCGGTAATTTAAATCGATATTTATCAAAAATGCATATACAAAATTTCCATTTGCCAAAAAATCTTTTACGCATCTATTGGGTATAATTACCTCATTTTAAAAGCCGTGCAGCGATAACGAGGTCACTTTTATTCTCGTCGTTGACTTTCGCAATAAAAAAGATTCGGATTATGATTTGGCTCTATCATTTCAACTTGTCAGCATTTTCTGCTTTTTAAACCCAAATTGCAGACAAGTCTGTTTTCATTTAATGAAAAATTTCAATTATTGAGAGATCAAATTTCTGTTCTAATAAGTCACAAAGATTTAACATACCCAATATTCTCTGAGTGAAGTTCATGGTTTTTATGGCTCTGACAAAAAACTTCGTAAAATTTTAATGAGTTTTAACAGAATTTGTTTTTTAGAGACCTGACTTATTCTATCTAGTCAAAAGCGTGAATCAATATCTAAAAAGCAATAATGTGAAATTATCTAATGCTTTCAGATGATATACCTAATGATTTTTAGTAATATAATTTGATAATTATCTGAAATTGATAATTAATTTTCGATATATTGAATATTTTTAGTCAAAGTAGCTGCTTCAATGACAATCGTGAAGTTATTCAGATTGTAATGAGGGCTGTTCTTTTTTGAAATTAGACTGCTTTCTTGGATTTGTGTGGATAATTGCAGACCAGAATGATTTCAAATCGAAATTCAATCGTTGATAAATCAAATTTACGTGTAAATAAATGCTAATGTACGTAGATTATAATATTCAGTGAAAAACTTTTAGAGGTGTTTTTAGCTTTAACAGAGTGTTTTTGCGTGAAACTCTGTTTTTTGCCGGTTTTTGTTGTTGCATTGTCTATATTTTTCAGTTTATCCTTAATGACAGGTTCAAATCGCTTCGAAGGAAGTTACAAAAATTAATTGTTTTTTCAGTTGAAGCTTTATGGTTTTTTACCTTTTCAAATGTTTGTTCTCGATAAAAAGTTATTTACATTTGAGCTCTGCCAATGTTTATCTCATTTTTGTCACCTTGCAGCTTAGTATCTACAAAAAGAGACACACACACAGAGATACAGAGAAAGAGAGAGAGAGAGAGAGAGAGAGAGAGAGAGAGAGAGAGAAAGATACTTGGCATCCTTTTTCAATTGAAGCAAAATGTAGTCTTCAATGGGGATTTTTCTTTTAATTAATGGATTTATGGCTTTTGTTACTACAGGTTTGGATAAATTTTTTTGACTTTTGGACAATTTCATGCGTTTTTAGGTCTTAGTGTCTTCGCACAGTATAGCACTAATAACAAGTCTAATATCACATTAATGACGCTAACAGAAGGTCCACTTGATTATATTTTTGGTGCTTATGTTTGTATTTAAACAATAGATTATGATTTTAACGGCTTCGATAACGTTTTCTCGCAAAATTGAATTGACTTTTTGATTTTTGGCTGAACTTGTTCCTTTTGTTGTCGTAAGACATTCTGGATGACGATGACAGGTGTCAGTGACTTCCTATGGACCCTAAAAAAAGAAGCTATTTAATAAATTCGGTTGATGGTTAATGGTTTTCAAGATGGGAAATTTATTTTCAAAAAAATTTCAAAAATAAGTTTTTTCGAGAATTGCTCTTGTTATCACACTCTGTCACCTTATAGAGTAGTTGCAGCAACGAACGATGGCACCCTTTTCTCAACAAAAAAATAATATAGTCTTGATTGCTGATCTATGAATCTAATATTGGCCTTATGTCATCGGTAGTTTTGACTATCTTCATTTGACTTTCCAGCATTTTTGCTTTTACTGTTTTGTCTCACTAAAATATTAATAACAAGTCAAATATCAAATTGGTAACGTTAAAAATTTGATGGAATTTATTATATTTAATGGTTTGATTGAATTTATTATTGATTGATTATGATTTTAACGGGCTCGACACGGTTTTCTTACACAATTAATTGACTTTTTGTTGTTTCTGGTGACCTTTTATATTCTCTTGACTCTTAATGGTTATTGATAAATCTCATTGGTTGTTTTTGAGGTGCAAAGAAACCTATTTAATACATTTATTCCATAGCTAATGGTTTTCGTGACCTTGAAATTAATTGTTTTCAAAATTCCTAAAAGCGTTGTTTAACTTTTCTTTTTCGTTTTTTCGTCTACCAGTTGATTGATTTTAATGAACACTGCTCCCATATCTTTTTGACGAAGTACAAGTGAATTTGTTCAACTAAGGTTTGTTTTTAACGCTGTTTTGCCTTTGTTATTAAGTTTTTTAATATGTAGACATTGAGTTGTGATCGCAATTACACGTCGTTTTTTGTCTTGTCTACTGGTTCCGCTACTGGCAGACATCATCGACCCCCTAATGAGGCGTTATTCAATTCGTTTAGTGGTTTGAGTTTTAGGCGAATTTTTAAATGGATACACCAAATGTTTTCGAACAATATATGAATATTTGTAAGTTTTTGACCTCTTCCTCATTTGGTAGACAATTAAGTCAAAGATGTGGATGAGCGTGGTGGGAACATTTTGTGCAAACATACATTACCAAGCCTCCTTGTTCTAGCTATGGGGGGAAAGAATTATGACAAAGTTATAATTTGTTATTTTAATAAACAAATCCGTCCAAGAAAAAGAAACAGTATGATGTGGTGTTAATATTTTGAGCAGTTTTATATTCCAATGCTTAACCGATATTGGATTATAAATCTTTCGGAATAATTCAGTCGCTTGATAAATCAGAGTTTTGTTGTTGATGTTGTTGTTGTTAGGCAATCAAAAATAGCAAAATAGGCATTTGAGGCCACGTTGGATAATGTGGGGCATCGTTTCAAATTATTTTCGGATCTTCTGAAGTGCACTTTAAGAGATCCGAAAACAATTTATATTGCGAGTGCAATTGCACGGTCTTTGCAATATTGGAAACGATTTTTTGTAACATAGCTATATATGTTTGTGCCTCTAAAAATAATTTTACATGCATTATAGTGGCTATATTTTTTATGCAATCCTTTGCAAAAGTTCTAAGTAGAATGCTACTTAAAAATTCATTGATCTCGTTTTCTAAAAGGTCAAAGAGAGCTAGGTCTTGAATAACATACCGGTGTGGGTGTGATGCATAGCCATATGCTGAGTACATAATAGCATAGAAGAAGGAATATGACTATACAAGGGTACACTTTGTTGTACAGATGACAGACTAGTTTCCTTGTGAAACAGCACCCACTCCCGTGTTCCAAGTGGTACCAACCCAACTAAAAACAGACAATTATTCAAAAAAGCGTAAATTCGTGGTTGGTCCTCTTTAGCTTGCCTCTACGGTGCTTACGTTAAGTTTAACCCCACGATCATTCCCTTATGATACAGCTTCTCCTCAATATTTCCTGTTTAACTTATTTTTGAAAACAAATTGTGAAAATGTCTGAGTTGCTGTTTTATTTGATACTTTTCGGCCATTGCAGTTTTTCGCCGGTTCTTCTCGGTAATTGCCTTAACTATTATAAAATGTGCCGTACTAAACTAGCATCATTTTTTCATTCTTTATTTGGCCGTTTGAAACTTGCACCCGAAGGTGTAAAAATGTGCATGACCGTGCTAAACTCTTAGCCGATATGCTCTACTCATTGTGATATTTGCTGATGATACTTAGACACTGTCTGTAAATATCAATGAATGTACTGATAGTATCTCTTACCAACTGTTTGACACACTTGTCATATCGCATGAGACTCTTCCGTGCCTTCTCATCTGCAGGAGACCCGTTCCCTTGCAACATGTGCTCCTCGTCTAGAATCTGTATTAAGTAGGGCTCATGTTATGTTCATTTTGGATGAAAATATTCTCATATTATGAATTTCAATCTGTATTATTATGAATACGAAACTTACCGCGCCAAAATAATTTATGCATAGCTTTTCTTTGTTAGTTTGAAAAGCACGATACGATAATTTGGTCGATTTCGATATTTATTGTACCGTAAAAACACCTTCCAATGTTCATTGGAGTGTATGCAAATCCTATTTTCTTGTACCAATTCCCCAAATGCTCTGGTATGAGCGGGGCATGCGCTCGGGGCAAATCAAGAAGAATTTATTCCCATAATATTGAACGACGATTCTCTGATGAGTCTTTTATGTTGACGGTGGCTTCAATCCTAATGAATTTATACAGAGTCAGTGAAGAATTCATAGATCTATTTCAGGTTTATCACACTGGCTCGTCAAAACACTGCACATAGTTCCTTACGCGAGAACAACCCAATGAATCACTAAATTACACATTTTACCCCATCAAATTTGTTTTGGGCAGATAGATGTTATGTCAAATCGGGAGTGATATTGACGACGTATTAAGGTAATATTCGAGAGTTCACTTGATAGTTGTCATATGAAACAGGAACGTACTACTAGTTCACCGAGTACTGAGTTGACGAGTGACCTCTCCAGTTGGCCATTGGGGTCTATCCTGATCTCCACATTGCTGTCATTTAGACTGATGTCTGGTCGGAAACTGCTGTGCATTGTGGACCTCAGGCCTTCTGGGTCAACAGTCATCATGGAATTGGTGTACGAGATTATCCTGTCTTCAGAGGGAGGGGGAGGGTCATTCAGAGTTTGCCCTTAAATTAAGTGATTATAAATCACTATAAAAAGGCGCTATATGTTATCGAGAGGAGAAAAATTAACATGATTAACTAAAAATGGAAATTTTTGTGCTGCTCGATTGATTCATTATAAATACATGCTGTCAAAGTGGCCGAATTCTAATTGAATAGTTCGCACAATATTCAGTCGTCCAGACCTGTAGAAAAATTCTAGATCATTGAAAAAATTCTTTGAAGTTCTTTGTATAATTCGTAAATTTCTTCTTTATGTATTTCAGTTGACACATTTTCCATAAAAACAATTAAAATTTTCCATATCTTTAATCGACTCAAAATTTTTTGTGAATTCAAGGCCACTATCGAACAATTCCATCCTTGACCAGCAATAATTGATAAAGACGTATGAACCAAAAACAATATAAATTCTTCTAACCTTATTAATGATCAATTTTAGTTTTTTGCGACCCAAAAATTATCATTTTCCTTTTTAATAATAGAAGGATAGTAACATTCGTATAAAACTAAGATAAAGGGACCAAACTGAAAATGACATATCGTTTGGCTGGTATAATCATATACAAGAGCAATTTTTGATTCCGAACCCCTCTCGAACGATACACAAATCTTGCACAGTTGATTAAAAAAAGCTTCTTGAGATCCCTCAAAGCGAATGCCAATTCGGTGTTCTATCATCACTTTAATAATGCGATCTGGCATTGAAACCATGATTGTTTTTCTTCACAGGTAAAACTTACGCCGTGTTGAGTGTCGTGGTGTGGTGGCAGTGTCGTTAAACTGAACAACTGCAGAGTTAGAGAACTCGCTCTTGTCAAAGGTGCCGTAACTCTTCCTCGGTTCAGACTCCGAGTCGTGCTGAGTTTTCAGACTTACCGAGTTTGTGGACGCACGGCGCGGAGTACTAGTCTCCATATTGCAAATTACTTCCTATTTATAACTAACTGTTTAGCTAACTAGTAATCAAGCGTATTGATAACCTGTGATCTGATGTGAATAATGGCATATGTAAAATTCGAACGGCTGGACAATGTATGATTATGGTAAATTACCAAATAAAAGTGGCATTTAGCATATGCGTATGCATACAGAACACTTGGTTATAAAGGTGCGTAGACCTTTCAGTGAACTATGCGTCCAAGTGCGACTTGCATTTTAAGCTAATTTTGAGTTAGCGAGAGAGAGTAAGTGAAACTAGTTTATGTGCGATCTCAAAGTTAAGTAAAGTTCTACTGTAGGCCTTGGTTTGCTATGTTTGTTGTAGTTCATATCAAATGAATGACATTATGCATACTGCGGCATCTATCACAAGAACTGTCATATTGCAAATGGTGAACTGGAAAGTGCGTGACTTTCCAAGATTCCCTTCTAACTAACTTGAGATTAGAAATCTTATCAAGTTGAGATGTTGATTAAGAATACAGTGCTCTGGAATTGATCATCGAACATCGTGAACCAACGTAGTTTGTTCAGCTTCTCTTCGTATAAGGTCACATTAAATTATCTAAGAGGTGTCGGGACAAAATACCCAATGCCAATATACCCAATGTGACAAAATACCCAAAAAATACCCAGAACTTTATCTTAATGTTGAAACTACTGTAAGAATTATTTAGCATAATATTTGTGCATTTGACGGGCCTCTTGGGCTATGGCGATGCCTCAGCGGCCTTTGGGACTCGATATGGAACTACCACAGCTAAACATGGGATTAAATTACCGCCTTAATCATGAGAAAACATGTTTAAAATGCGGAGTGCTACTTTGTAATCGGATTGTTGCACGAAAAGATCAAAGTGAATAATGGCACTGGTTGGTATATTGTCATGCAACCATTTAAGACTTTATTAATTAACCTGAAACAAATTCCACATAAATGTTCCAACCCCCTCCCCTTTAGTGGGGAGGGAGGAACTATATACATAATTTGTTTTTTTTGTTCAGTCAATTTTCGCCGATCGTTATATTCATCATAGAGTTATGAGTGGTATCATTAGAAAGCGCGAACATCTTAAAATATGAAATAAAAAGATTTTTTCGTTTTTATTGGGAGTTATTGAGGTTTAAAATTTTGTGACCATTCCGCAATTTTCAAATTTTCCGTAATTTTTGCTCAATTTTGCTAATATAATTTAAAATATGACTAAAATTTTTAACGGTATAATGTTATAGCTACCGTTAGAGATAGAAGAGCGTTTCCGAATTATTTGATTAGAGTTTTTTGGCTAAAAATTTAAAAACAATTTAAAAAATTCAGACAAAATATGCTTTTTGGTCCTTTGTGTTTAAGTTTGGAAAAAACAGAAAACTAAAAACCGCTGACACATTCTCTTTAAACTACTAAAGAGAGCTAGTTGAAATTCGGAGCCCTATGAAAGACTTCTGGAGTTTTCAGTTTTTGCAAATGTAACTCGATAATAATACAAAAGGCATCACTGTTTTTTGATTTTTGAAATATTTCACTTTACAATTGATTCGCAATAATTAGCAAGTTTGGAACTTTTGGGTGGTTTTTGGGCGCGCGGCAAACTAAGGGATGGATTTGATCTCATTGATTCTAAAAATTAGAAATTTTTAAACTTTTTTGGGCGCTGCCTTTTTTCAAAATATTTTGATCTTTTTGTTTTTTTAATGATAATTATTGACAAACTTTTCAATTCCCGGCTCAATGAATGACAGCTCCCATTTAGGTGAACTGAGGCCACGTGTATATTTTATTTGCTTTCAGATAGTTTGATTACTAAGTCTAACTGATAGAAAATCAAAATGGCTTCTTCAAAATGTGTAAGTGAACCTATACATTGCATTCGGTTGCTATCTAATGTCTCTTTTGAAATTGAAAGCTTTTTCTTTTAAAGAAAAGTGCAGTGATTTTTTGAACCTGTCATTTTTTACCGGCCATTTTTCTTTCAGTTTTTTCTTGAAAAATACAGGTCTATCTCTCTTTCTTCTAAGATACTAACTATTTATACAATCTTACAATCTCTGTGGTGGTTCGTTTTAATGGCGGCTTCTTATTTTTGGTACTACGAGTTTTCATACAAAATTTTGTGATTTTTGTGCATAATTGCCCATTTTTGCTCATCATTTTTTTTTTTTTTGGTAAATTGTAGCATTTCTGAAAAATCCAAGTTAAGGGCTTTAAAAAGAGACAATTGAACATTTTTTTTGGTTTTTACTTTTTTGGTTTTATAAGTTGCGACATCGTTCTTTTGCAGAATTGGAAAGAGTTTTTTATTTTTGCTTTGTATTTGTTGGTGATTTTAGTTCCCGTATGCAAAATAGTGGCTTTTAAAAAGTCTCAAGTGCCAACTATAGATGGTTAATTGAACCTAATAACTGATATTGGTATATAGCTCATGGTTTATAATTATTAATTCTTTTCAAAAAAAATGTTTTCTTCAACTTTTTCCCTTTTTGTTCTGCTTTTCGTCTTCTTTTTCGTATTTAACAATTTCGCATAATTATCATAACTTAGCTTATTTAGATCGTACCTTAGATTATTGAGAGGTCTCGGTGATTATTTGCTGAACGAAACAATAATTTTTCTGTTGGTTAAACGTTTTGACTGGTGTCTCTTGGACTTAAAGCTTTTGAGAAATCTGTGAGTTTGAGATACTTTTCAATGTTTATGGTTTTTTGTTTTCATTTTGAGATGATCATTTGGCAAAAACATTTTATGTTGTTCAAAATAGGTGCAAGTGAAGATTTAAAATTTAATCTTTCAAAATTTTAATGGGCTGAACACTGTGGTTTCTAAAAGTTGTTCGTGACATTTTTTTAGTTCTGCTTGTTTTTAATGTTATTTTATAATCTTATGGCTCAATCTCACTAATAACAGGCGCAGTTAATTTTCTATGCAGTTGCAAGATAAATGGTCTATTTGTTTTGTTTAAAGATTACGTTCGTTGTTAATTTTGAAAACCTTTGTTATTTTAAAATAGACAAAGGATTTTTGAATTTGCCAATCGTATTTCAGTAAAATTGTTGCTTAGTATCTGTTGAGAAAATTCACGTCCCATCTAGTGAAATACAATTTGTTTGTTACAACGGTTGATTGTTGTCAATTTTTCTTTGCACCTGGTACAACGGTTTTTCATAAAATTATTCTTGATTTTCGCATATTTGCTCACTTTTGTTGGGTTTTCGTTTTCTTTTCATAGTATCACAATAGGGGGCGGTCCTATTCGAAGCAAAAAGCCTAATGTTTAAACACCGTTTTTGTGTATTTTTTAAACTTTACTATTTTGCCTGTATTTGTTCTTCTTTTTGTAGTCATAAGACATATCCTGGAAAAAGAAAGGCCTCAATCACTTTCTGTGGAGGTATAAATGAATATATCAATAATTTCAAGTTGTACATAAAATTATTATTCTGTTTGAAATTGCTTATTTTGAAAATCAACATTTTTTAAGTTTTTGCCGCTGAAAGCTGTAGACTTGTCCAAGTCACATTGTTTTACTCGTTTTATGTGTTTTGTTCAGCAATATGTCAATTTTTGTATCTTCCTCATTTGGTGGACAATTAAAAGAAACTGTTGATGACGGGGTCAGAACATTATGTGCGAACGCACATTGCCGAGCATTCTTGTTTTGTGAGAAATTTGAAGTAAAATTTTTAAAGGAGAGTTTGAAAACAACTGTAGAAAACAAGGTGCTATACATGTGACAACCATTAGTACAATAAGCTGGAGGAACTCATCAACGCATTTGCAAAAATATTTTAAACTTTTTCTAAATCTATACAATAACAAGGTGGCTCGTTAATGTGCGTTCGCACATGATGTTCCGACCGGAGCTCATCTACATTTTTGACTTAATTGTCAACCAAATGAAGAGATAACAAAAATAGACGTTCGAGTTTAAAACAATCGTTACACAACCTGTATACTAATTGAATTACAAAATGCCATGCCTTTTTACAGCGGCAATGACATCTGTCATTAAACAGACTACGAGAGAAAAAAAAAACAAAAAAAAAACAAAATTAGCAAAAACAAAAATTTCACAGCAAAAACTGAAAATCTAATTCAAAAGCACATAGTAACAACGTCAAAATGCAGTCAAATAAAACCTTAACTACGCGAATTAACTTTCTCCTAACTGTGAATGGAAAGTTTTCTTTATGAGCCTATGTAGCAAGTCAACAAATGCAACGATCAATTATGTGAAATTCAAAAATTAATCAACATTTTTTAAACCAAGAAATTTCAAAATTCTTAAAAATCATTAGCTTTTAACTAAATAATCTTCGATAAATTACTAAAAAGTTATTACGAAACCAAAAGGACTATATAACCAAAAGTCCTAAATAATCTTTGATAAATTACTAAAAAGTTATTACAAAACCAAAAAGTTATTGCACAACCAAAACCTATTATCTGAATATTATGTATTTTTAAATGAATTCTTTGTTCTAATAATTCAGTTGAAGAAATTATACTGTACAGATTGTACAGATTGATTAAGTTGATTTCGGCCACATTTGAAAACCATTGGGATCTGTTACTACGCGATTGTTCTGATAGAAGAGAAAAAGAAACGCAAAAAATGAGCACTGCAAAAACGTTTATAAAAACGCATATTGTCCAACAAACAAAGCATCGGTGACAAATAATATCAGTAGATATAATATTTTTAGAAACACAAGAAATTTTATGTGACCTCTCATTGATGAAAATAAGTTAAAATTTGACGAAAAGAACAACAAAAACTGAAAAGTTTGAAAATTATTTGAAAATGTATATCATAAAGTTTAAGACTAAAGGCTACGAACTGACTGCTTTGGGTAACATCCGTAACTCAATCCTCAATTACAAGCTTAAGAGACTTGTCAGCAATTTACGGCTACCTAAAGAACAAAAAAAGGCAAAAACAACAATTTCAAGAAAAAAAATTGAGCGAGAAAAGTGTCGAAGGCATTGAAAAATAAACTTTTCACTGAAAACTTTCTATGTTGAAATTCTGTTTGAAAAGAAATAAGATTCTTTTTTATCAATATAATTTCAAAAAATCAAAAATGAACCAATACATTAGAGCAACGAAAATTTTGAGAAAACTCGTAGTATCAACGCCAATTAATTCATAAGCTTTCAACAGAATCCTGTAAATACAAGAAATTTTGCCTCCATGGGCAACAGGTTTGTTTGTCATTCATATTTCATCCATAAGACCTTACAACAAGTTATTGACGATGAAAACAACAACATAGACATGCGAAAACTACAAATTCAGTTGAAAATTGTCAGAAAAAAGTGCCGAAGAGATCTTTGATCATAAGTTCTTCTCTGAAAACTTTATCTCTGATCCGTTGAACGTCTTCACTAAACCAATGGGAACTATTGGTTATAGGATAAAGTGATAAGATTTCAAAAAGATCCAAAAATAAGAAAAAGTACCCGAAAATTAAAAATATGTGAAA
The DNA here is from genome assembly GCF_964194025.1 of Convolutriloba macropyga. Lineage (NCBI taxonomy): Eukaryota > Metazoa > Xenacoelomorpha > Acoela > Convolutidae > Convolutriloba > Convolutriloba macropyga. The sequence goes on along the minus strand of NC_134468.1, from coordinate 24,079,319 downwards.
ACTAATGGCATTGAAGTTTAAAAACTATCAGGTAGAAAAAGAAGCCGCTAACCAGATTATTTTCGGCTGGAATAGAAATAAAAAGGGATTCCTTAAGTACTAAGACTGACTAAGAGTTCGCAAAAAAATTTTAGGATTGGTTAATGTTCAAAAAAATTTCGGAAAAATATTTTTAAAATCTTAACAGCCTTTAAACTCAAAAGCCTTCAACGGAGGTCATTAACTACGTTCAGAAAGAACACGATGGCGGAAATAGATTTTGTTCATGCAGAGATAATCAATAAGTTATCTCAAAAAGTCTTAAGACTATCAAAACAACAACAAAAACAGGCAAAAACCAAAAATCAGTAGAAAAGTGCGAGAAGAAAATTTCGAAGCCATTTAAACCATCAGCTTTTCTCTGAAAACTTTATCTGTCATCCACTGAAAATCTTCCTAGAGCCAATGGAATTAGAATAATATTTGGATAATTTGCATAATGTTTGGAAAATATGATAAGAGTTCAAAGGTACCCAGTAATACGAAAATATCAAATTTTCTTTAAAAAAAATTTTGAACTCTTTTTTCACTGAATTCATTAAACCAAAAGTTAGAAGATAAAACCGCTAACGAGATTAATTTCGGTTACAGTAGAAAATAAATGGGTTCTGTCAAAACTGAGACTGACCAACAGTTCACGAAAACTTTAAGATTGGTAAATGTTCAAGAAAATTTTCAGAAAAATATATTTAAATTCTTAACAGCTATTAAATTTCTTAACAGCTATTAAATTATGAGATCTCGGCGGAAGCCAACAAACACCCTCAAATATGCCCCAATTGGATTATAGGGATGTTTGTCATGAATAGGTGATCAATATGACATCACAACAGGTCTTATGACTATGAAAACAACAACAACAAAAACAGGCAAAAGCAAAAAAAATTCAGTAAAAAGTGCGAGAAGAAGGAGTCGAAGCCATTTAAACCGTAAGATTGTCTGTGAAAAATTTATCTGTGGTCCACTGAAGGTTTTTTTAAGCCAATAGGAGCTGTCAAATTTAGGATAATGTGATAAGATTTCAAAAGGATGTATCTAAAAAAAAATTTAAAATTTTTGAAATCTTGTGTCATTGAAATCATATAACTAAAAATTAGAAGATAAAATTGCTAGCCAGGTCAAATTTGGTTAAAATAAGACGGAGAATGGTGCTGTAATTGCAGAGACTGACTTACATTTTACGATAATAAGTTTACGATTCGTTAAAAATCGAAAAAAAATTTCGAAAAATTGTTTTTAAAGTCTTCACAGCTATTAGCTGTCCTCTCAAAGCACTAGCTATGTTCACTTAAATCTCTTTACGGAACATATTGCACTGTTTGTCAATGAGTCCATGCCATAAAACTCCAAAAAATTGGTTGAAACCTAAAAAAAAATTCATAATTTCTTTTAAAATTAACAATACTCTGAGTCGAAGTAAAAAAAAAACATGAGTAACTCCTTGAAAACGATTTTTTTTGTTCACTGGGCTTCAATTGACTGTCAAGGAGGTTTGCCATTAATGGAACCTCGATTTGAAAAGTGACTTGTCCCTAGGTGACTTAAAAAAGCAAAAAAAGTAGAAATGTTTTATAAAAAAAAGAGCTCTCAAATAGAATTCGAGTTTTTTTTTCATATTGAACCTCCCTATGAGACCAGAACTAGTCTTTTTAACGCCTTTAGTGTATTAGGAACACAAAGATGGTTCATTTTTTCGGCAAGAATTTTAAGTTTGAAATACTACTTTTATAGAAAATATATTAATTTGAAGAAAAATCACACTAAAAGTGAAAAAATATCCCGTGTTCACACAAAACTTGAATCCTCGATAACTCCTCGAAAAAAAAAGAAAATCAAAGAAATCTTTTTAATTTTGCATTCTACGCTGGACCAGCTTTTCAATGATACCACTCACATTTCTGTGTGATGAATAAATGATAAGTGGAATCAGTTCTCCAGCGAGAAAACATCAAGAAATGGAAAGAGGGAAAATGAAAGAGTGAGAGGAAGCGCGGAATGAAAGGGAGGTAAAAATTGAATCAAGAGGCCAATTTTGCTTTTAATGTTTTATGTCCACTTTAAGCAACGTTCAGCTTAGATTGAAAAAAGAAGTGTTATGAGCTCGCAAATTTTTCTGAAAATGTTTTCTCTAGGTCAAATTCAAAATACAACAAAATACAAACCTCTACTAATTTTGCAAATAATGTGTTAATTGTTTGGCAGTTTCTGGATACTGCTGCGCTTTGTAAGCGCTTAGTAAAAAATAGTTGATTAACAGCAAGTTAAATAAAAGAATATTTTATGCCTGAAAACAACCGTGGAGGGCATTACAGTTGCATGTCATTCAGACGTTTAAAAAATACTTTTTTAAAAGTTTGGTCAACTTCTGCTTTCAGTTAAATGCCATTTCTCCCATAAGCAATGTCAATTACTGACAGCTTGTCTTTTTCTCAGGCAATCCATTCATTTATAGTTCTTATTAATTGCAGCGCTGTGAAGCTGCAGTCTCCATAAAAATTGAACCAAAGTGAAACGACAACAGAAAAAAATTTAACAATGGGAACACGATTTCCAGCAGCACTCGAAATATATAGAAATACATTCTTTCTGATTGTTTATTTCTTGCTTTTCATGTTCAGGTACAACTTGGTTATCAGACGCTTGTTTAAACTAAAATGAAATTCTTTTAAAAGCAACAACTGAGGAATAAGAAGCCCTTTAGTAAAGAAAAATGGAAGGATGAGAAAATTTTTCAAAAATTGAGCAACAATTTTTTAATAGCCAATGTAGAGAATAATAATTATACAAATTTAGTCGCCACTGCAGATACGTAATGTGACAAGTGTGCATAATGAATTGTCTAGAAGAATCACTATTAAGCTTTCTTATTCACTTCAAGAAATGTACGCCATAATTGTTATCGAATTTTTTTGGTTAGTTTGAGGTAGACTGCAAGTTAGTTAGTTATGAATTAGAAAAATAAGGTTTTACTGATTGCTCGACCGTTATTTAAATTAATCGTGTCATTGCTTTTTCCTTAATAGGAATATCTGAAGATCAGAAATATTTTTTAGAAAAAAAAAATTTTACGCACAAAAAAAAACTGCAGTTAATATCTCCTAAAAAAACTTTAATAAAAAATGGATTTTTGCAGTGTGCAATTACTTTTTTGCACAATCCATTTTACGTTTCCTGAAGTGTTTTGGTGAAAATATTTATCTGCATATAGGAGGAAGGTTCGATATAATGCTTATTGCTTACCTCAAATGAGAGCATTCAATTCGAAAAAATATTATCTTATATTTGACGCTAAAGATTAACAAGGAGGCTCGGTAATTTGAATTTGCACACAATTTTCCGACCTCCACTCATCCAAATTTATGGCTTAGCTGTCTGCCAAAAGAGGAAGTGATAGAAAATTTTCAAAAATGAAATATTGTGCAAAATTATTTGGCGTACGGATGAAAAATTTGCTTCCAACTCAGAAAATTTCCCATTAAAGTAAACAATACCACACTAGAAGGGCAATGAGACCTGCGATCGTTGGGACTACGAGACAAGAAAAATATCAAAATTAATTAAATTTAATTTATACATCCGACAATAAAGTCAAAACAGCGTTAAATAAAAACTCTGCTAAAGAAACTAAATTGTACTCCAGTAGAATACACACAGGAAGAGTCCGTAATGATAAAGAGTATTGAGTCAGTATTGAAAACAAAAAGTTTCAAACACCAAAAACAATTAGATAACAACTGAATTCTGTAAATTGGTTTATGTTTAGTCCTACTTTCACACGATGGCATTGATATCTGTCATTAACCAGAACATGTTGACAGATAAAGACGAGTAAGAAAAATCAAGAAGAGTTTGCGAGAAAACAGTGCAGAAGTCGCCAAAACAAAACTCTGCTCCATAAAAGTCAATATTTATTCAATTGAGTCAAAAAACCATTAATGTGATATGTGACTTCTGATTATTGGCACTAAGTAACAATAAGCTAGAAAAGAAACAAAGAAGCAATTAAAAAAAGATGTATAAGCAAATGATTTCAAAATCAGAAAAATTTTAGCTATCAACTGTTGTCTGTAAATAGATTGATTTTTTCCAAAAACGTTCATTGATAACTGTTATTATCCGGAATATATCAACCGTCTACCAAAAGAACGACAAATAAACACGAAAATGAAATTCTAAATTAAACTTCGTGTTAAAGTAACACTTGTAAAAGGATTGATCGGATACGCACAACAAGATACTTCGCTGATAGATTTTTAAACAACGAAGTTCAGCGTCAATGAACTCACAGATTTCATGGATGCCTATACTTCAAATTACCTTACGCACGGTACATCAAAAACCCTAAGAAACTCTATAGCCTAAATATCACCAAGCAACAAGAACATACCATTTGCTATCTCTACGCTCGCAGATACAAACAAAAATTTTCTCAAAATGTTCTATTTTAATCACACTAAACAAACACAAACACAGTTTGAACAACTAGCACAACTTTTATTAATATATAAACATTGCTATGCTACATCATCAATATTAGAATAAACTACGTTTTTTTTATGAAAAACAAATAATTTCAAACAACAAAAAGATTTAGAAAAATTTAGATTGAATTCGGTAAACCGGTTTATGTTTAGTCATACTTCCACACATTGAACACATTGAGATCTGTCATTAAACAGAACATGTCGACAGATACAGACTAATAACAAAAACTCAATTCAAATTTCCGAGAAAACAGTGCAAAAGCTGCTAAAACAAATTTCTGTTCCATAAATGTCAGTATTTGTTCAATTGAGTCATCAGAGAACCATTCAATTGATATGCGGCTTCCAAGTATTGGCACTAGTTAACAATTAGATAAAAAAAATAAATAAAGAAGCAATTAAAAAATAAATGTTTAAGCAATTAATATCAAAATCACAAAACTTTAGCTATCAACTGATATCTGTGAATAGAATGATTTTTATGATGAACGGTCATTGATAACTGTCATTATCTGGAATATATCAATCGGCTACAAAAAGAATGACAAATAGAGACAAAACTGAAATTCTAAAATAAATTTATGAGAAAAACCGATGTCGAAGCAGATAAAACAATAAGCACTGCACTAAAACTTTTGAATAAGTTCAGTATTTTTTTTCTTGAGCAACAATAATGTGGTATGCGGCGTGCATTTAACGACTTGTATTTGAAAACCAGGTAAATAGTAGACACAGTTAAACAATCACGACTAAATTCTTCATAACAATTGATTTCAAAGCCATAAAAGTCATAGCTCTAAATTGAAATCAGTAAATACATTTGTTTACTACCTGTTCATAGGAGGCCGCTAAAATCTGCATTTATGAAATATTTACCTGGATTACAAAAAGAACGATAAATAAAGTCAAATAACTCCTTTAATTTCTGCTGGAAGACTGTGTCTGGAAGACTGAAGCTATTCACTTAAAAAACCAATCGGAGTTCCTTTTAAAATGCCGAAAATGTGATGTAAAGCCTGTCAATAATGTCATAAAACAAGAAAGATAGCCCCAATGGTGAGAGAATCGGATGTTTTTTGTGAAAACTCGTAGTATCAAAAGAAAGAAACCATTCCTTAAAACGTAAACCCTTAATATATAATATTTTTGATTCCAATAAAGAGGCTGTGCGACCTGTCCTCCCTAATATTAAGCTTAAAGTTGACCAAAAAGAAACTGGAACAGGTCAATAGCCCATTTTGTATTTTGAAATCGAATATTTTTTTAAAAGAAAATAAAAATCAAATAGAGTTTGCGAAAAAACAGTTCAGAAGCCGCCAACACAAAATTCTGCTCCATAAAAGTCAATGTTTATTCAATTGAGTCATCAAAAGACCCTTAATGTGATTTGTGACTTCTTATTATTGGCACTAGGTAACAATTAGATAGAAAAGACAAAAATCACAAAAACTTTAGCTATCAACTGATATCTGTAAATAGATTGATTTTTTTCCAAAAACGTTCATTGATGACTGTTATTATCCGGAATATATCAACCGTCTACAAAAAGAACGACAAATAAAGACGAAATGAAATTCTAAATTAAACTTATTGTAAAATTAACACTTGTAAAAGGATTGATCGCACCACAAGATACTTCGCTAATAGATTTTTAAACAACAAAAAACAGCGTCAATGAACTCGCAGATTTCATGGATGCCTATACTTCAAATTACCTTACACACGGTACATCAGAAACACTAAAGAAACTCTATTGCCTAAATATCATCAAGTAACAAGAACATGTATACAAAAAACAGCAGAAAACGTTCCACATACCATTTGCTATCTCGTTTGCAGATAAAGACGTTCCACATACCATTTCCACACACGTTTGCAGATAAAGACAAAATTTTTCCCAAAATGTTCTATTTTAAACACACTATACAAACACAAACACACTTTGAACAACTAGCACAATTTTTTATATATATATATATAAACATTGCTATGCTACAACAGCAAAATAGAACAAATTACGTTTTTTTAAAAACAAATTTTTTCATATAACAAAAAGATTTAGAAAACAATTGAATTCTGTAAACTGGTTTATGTTTAGTCATAATTCCACATGAACACATTGAGATCTGTCATTAACCAGAATATGTCGACAGATACAGACTAGTAACATTTTCTGGAATATATCAACCGTCTACAACAAGATTGACAAATAAAGACAAAACTGAAATTCTAAAATAAACTTATGAGAGAAACCGATGTCGAAGCAGATAAAACAATAATCACTGCACTAAAATTTTAAATATATTCATTAGTTTTTTTCTTGAACAACAAAAATGAGGTATGCGGCGTGCATTTAACGACTTGTATTTAAAGACCAGATAATTAGTAGACAAAGTTAAACAATCACGACTAAATTCTTCATAACAATTGATTTCAAAGCCATAAAAGTCATAGGTCTAAATTGAAATCATTAAATACATTTAATTACCTGTTCATAGGAAGCCGGTAAAATCTGCATTTTTTAAAAAAAATTACTAGGATTACAAAAGAACGATAAATAAAGACAAATAACTCCTTTAATTTCTGCTGGAAGACTGTTTCTGGAAGACTGAGGCTATTCACTTAAAAAACCAATCTATTCAATTGCGGTTCCTTTTAAAATGCCAAAAATGTGATATATAGCCTGTCAATACTGTCATAAAACAAAAAAGATAGCCCCAATGGTGAGAGAATCGAATGTTTTTTTCTTGTGAAAACTCGTAGTATCAAAAGCAAGAAGCCATTCCTCAAAACGTAAACCCGTAACATATAATATTTTTGATTCCAATAAAGAGGTTGAGTGACCTGTCCTCGCTGATATTAAGCTTAAAGTTGACCAAAAAGAAACTGGCACAGATCAATAGCCCATTTTGTATTTTGAAATCGAATATTTTTTGAAAACAAAATGAGCAAAAACCCTTAAAACTCATTAGAAAGCCAATTTTTCCTGTCATTAGTAGGCTTTGATTTGAATTGTTCTGTTCTGCAGTTTACATAAAACTGCAAAAGACACAAAGAAAGTTTAAAAAAACAGCGACTGATTACATTTTCTAAACTTTATAGAACAACAATTGGACCAAAACTGGCCGTGTTATTGCTGTTCATCAATCACGAACACACGCGTATTTTGTTCCGAAGTTTATAAGTACGGATAATATGAAAACAAAAGATCAATATACCAAAAGAAGATACATTTTGGATAACTTTCGATTTAGGTTAACAAGAATCTGTCAAATGTTGGTTTACGAACACTCTTAATGAACTTCCAGCAGTAACGTTTTTGCTGATTTTAACGTAAAATTGAACCAAAAATGAAGCAAAGTGTCAAAGCTCAAAGATCCATTTTTCATTTTGAAAACAAATACATTTAAAAGTCGAAACGACCATTAGCTTTTGACCCAGATATGGAAAAACCAGATTAGCTTCTTTTTGAAGTTCCTTAAGAAACCAATAAGACCTAATTATAGTCAGTCTCGATTTAAATTGTCTTGTTCTAATGTTAAAAAAATCAAAATGCCAAACTTTTAAAAAACACAGGAACTGATTGCGTTGAGAATTATTTTTTGATTGTTAAAGACTCCGATTAGTCCAAAACTAGCCTTGCCATTGCTGCTCTTCAATCAAAAACAGGTAATCAATCCAAATTTTTTTGATATAGCTCATTTGAGTAAAAAAACAAAATATCAAAAAAATTTTGCATTTTTGGTATTTATCGAGTTAAGCTATCGAAAAAAGGGCAAATTTTTGAACCAAGAACACTCAAAGGAAACTCGAGAGAAACATGCCCTCTTTTGAGCTAACAATGATTTTGTCAGCAGTTTTAAGTGTGTAAATGTTCCAGCAAAGTCGACTGAGGAAGTTAATTTTGTGACATTTTTGATGAAAAAGTGCTGAATTTTGAACAACAATTCTGGCCAAAAATCTATCAATCGGATCAACAACACTCTTGTATCTTAAGAGGCGAAAGCGACAACAATTTCATCAAAAAATTTCACGTAAAAATTATTTAAAAAATGGCAAAAAAATCCCCTAGAAATTTGGAAATTGTGCACAAAAACAACCAGCCAAACGTTCCCAAAGTTTTGAACCCGAATAACTTCTATGAAAAAGACGAAATGCAGAGAAGTGTATTCATTTACATTTTGCACGCTGTTATTGATACCAATGGTTTTATTAATACGCGGAATCAAAACATCCATTTGAGTATAGATTTCCCCTTGCATTAAAGTGAGTCGGAACAATGTTTTTTTTACTTGAATCAAAATTGGATCATATCAATTGATGCTCAGAGTTTTTGATTTGTTAATACCAGAACAGTAGTTATCGTCCTGAAGGCCAGTTCAATGAATATTATCACTACAAAAGTAGGTAACAGTCAAACTCCTACGCAGTGCTGCTCAATTCATCAACAGAATTGTAGTTATGAGGATTTTTTTGTCCCTAGTAAAATCGGAAGAATATATTAGTTAAAGATCACCAGAAAACTGAGAAAAATGGGAATGGTATGTGAATTACATGATTGGAGTTTTAGGCTAAAAATTTAAAAACAGTTTTCAATCAAAAGTCAGTTTTTTTCATCAAATGAAACAAAATATGCTTTTTGGTCCGTTTTGTTTAAGTTTGGAGAAAATAGAAACCTAAAAACTGCTGACACAATCTCCTTCAACTACTAAAGAATTCTGGCCCTATAAAAGAATTCTGCTGTTAAATGTTTGCTTTTTTAAGCAAATTTAGGTCGATTATAATACAAAATGCATCAATTTTTTCTGATTTTTTAAATATTTAAATTAACAATTGATTCGCAATAATTCGCAAATTGTGGAACAATTGGGTGGTTTTTGAGCGCACGGAAAACTCAGGGATAGGTTTGCTCTGAGTGATTCTCACAAACAGATTTTTTTAAATGTTTTCAGTCGATGCTTTTTTTTCAAAATATTTTTCTCTTATTGTATTCTTAATGTTAATTAATGACAAAAGTTTCGTTTCAAATCACAGCTCAATGAATGACAGCTCCTATTTAGGTGAAAATGAGGCCTACTGTAGATTTTTTTGCTTTCAGGCGGTTTGATTACTAAGTCTAACTGATCAAAGGTCAAAATGGCTTCTTCAAAATTTGTAAATGAATCTATACATTGCATTCGTTTCTTATCTAATGTCTCTTTTGACATTCAATGTTTTTTTTAAGAAAAAAGCAGTAATTTTTTGATCCTGTCAACTTTTTACCCTTATTTTTATCAACTCTCAGCTTTTTCTGGAAAAAAAAAACAGGTCAATCTTTCTTTCATCTAAGATACAAACTATGTGTACAAACTTAAAATCTTTGTGGCGGTTTGTTTTAATGGCGGCTTTTTTTTGGAACTATGAATTTGTATACAAAATTTTGTAATTGTTGTGCTGGAAAATGAAAGGTCTCAATCACTTTCTTTAGATGTATAAGTTAATTGTCAAAGATTTCAAATGATAAATTGTTATTTATCTTTTATTAAGAGAAAAGTTTCAAATCATGGCTCAATGAATGACAGCTCCTATTTAGGTGAAAATGAGGCCTTATGTAGATTTTGTTTGCTTTTAAAGGGTTTGATTACTAAGTCTAACTGATCAAAGATCAAAATGGCTTCTTCAAAATTTGTAAGTGAACCTATAAATTGCCTTCATTTTTTATATAACGTCTCTTTTGACATTGAATGTTTTTTTAAAGAAAAATGCAGTGATTTTTTGATGTTGTCAAATTTTTACACTTTTTTCTCTCAACTTTCTGCTTATTCGCGAAAAACACAGGTCATTTTTTTTCATCTTACATACAAACTATGTATAAAAGGTTGCAATCTTTGTGGTGGTTTGTTTTAATGGCGGCTTCTTATATTTGGTACTACGAGTTTTCATGCAAAATTTTTTGATTTTCGTGCAAAATAGCCCATTTTTGCTGATCTTTTTGTTTTTTGGTAAATTGTAGCCTTACTAAACAAAGTCCAAAGAGAAGCCCTTAAGAAAACTGAATTGAACATATTTTGGTTTTAAGGGCTATGACACCGTTTTCTTGCAGCAATTCAAAAAGTCCAATAACACAGCAAATTACAAAAAGCTCCTCGAATTAATCAGTCCAAATCGTAAGTCAAAGGACCGCAAACATAGAACAAATTAGATGCTAAGCACAACGCTTGATTTCCAATACACATACAGCCAGTTTTAAGGACTTAGACTTATTGACATAGCAACCGAGTTCCAAAAGGCAATTGGCACCAAATTGATCGGTCTCAATAACACCAATTGTTTCTTAGACGGTTTACAAATCGTTAGCAGTGGAGCTTTAGGTGAACACACAAAACTACTTAGAAAAAGTCTGAAAATTTTAGACGACAAGAGTTTGAGAATAAATCTGTCGAAATATCACTTTGCGAATGAAGAAATCAAGAGAATGTGATATCATTTCGCAAAGACAAATTCAATACTGACATTAAAAGCACCATACTCTTTGAAAGAATTGAGATCTTTCCTTGGCTTTTTCCAACCTTCAAGTAAACGTATACCAAATTCACAATTATGCCAACCCTAATACCATTTTTGAAGACATCAAAAACTTCAAAAAAAATTTAAATTGAATGAAGATCATGAAATCCATTTTAGTGAATTAAAATGAAAATCGTTGAAGCTACAAAGACGAAATTCTAAATTCCAGACCTCGAAACACGAATAAAATGCAGTTCATCTCGGCAAAGATTAGGCACGGCACTAGGGCAATTAGACCACCAGGGCTGGAAAGCAGCTGCTTTTGCATTGCGACTCTTGGATTCTGATGGAACTAGATAAAATGTTGATGAAATTGATAGAGTTACTAGGAGTGAAATGAGCCTTCCATTATTTGAAATACTAATTTTATGGTCAAAAAGTCACAATGATCACTGACCTCCGTCTACTGCTCTCCATAATAAAGGGAGATAGTTCTAAAAAGCTGTGCAATAGTAGATTAACACGTTGGTTTGATAGAATTTGTTCGTTTATTTTGAAATAGAGCATCTACCAGGTAAATGTGTGAGCCTGATTAACTATATATTCATCGAACAGAATCAACAACAAGTCAATATTTCAAACTCTTGTGAGAAATTTGTAGTAGCTAAAATTCATTTATTACATCACATTGCAAAAGATTCTTTCATAAATGGAAATTACACAACATTCGCGACTGAATTCATTCTATATTTGTTTGGTGGGGATTGAAACTTACGCAAATACCACTCTGCAATCAGCATTTGCATTGCGAAATGTTGCTATGGAAAGAAATCACACAGAAGCGAATTATGGCTCGTCAAATTCCACTTAACGAAAGAAAAACCATATAAAAACACTAAACACAATCACTCCATCAATTTAATCAGTGTAAGTCAGTCAGCCAATATTAGTAATAATTTTGAAAAAATCGCCTAACAACTTTAAACTTAAAAGAAATTCTTTAATCAGCAAAGCAAAATACACCATCAACAATGAGATTCTGCAATGAGATAAACCAACCACAATCAAGTCAAACCCCTGATACACTTAATACAGGCAATTCTCAAACACCCAACACAGCACCCAACACGTCGACTGAATTTTACGCGGACGCCTTTAGTCTCGCCTTCTCTAAAATCATCAAAAGAAAGTTGCGAGCAAGCCTTAAAACCAAAGACGGAGTTAAAGAGGCGAGGGACTGTGTACTAATGGGCAACGAGGTGCGTTGCTTTCAGATCAGTCTGCATATCTACAGCTTTGGAAATGTTTCCTCATCTAATGCGGGTTTGTCTGTGTCATGGGCCGCATAGCCAAACTCCACGCAATCAAGGACGCGTAAAAAGATGCGACCCACACCACCTACCCCAAACTTGGGGTATGGCTTGCCATCCATGCTTTCTGGTCATATACAAACAGCGACATATTATCCAAGACAGCAAATCTGGACCGTGCATCAAAATCCGTAGAAATGTAAAGCCACTATTTCTATCGACAAAAATTTCAGAATGAACAAGTGTACAGAAATGTGATCCAAAATAATTTAAGTGGTCCCACATAATAAAAAAGACCAAGAAGTATATCTTCTCATATGCATTGATCGTTTCTCCAAATTTTCCTCAGCTGAAACTTTCGTACAAGTGAATGAAATAACAAGCAAGACTTCTTACAAAATTTAAAGCCAATTGGTGGCGTACCACAGTTTGTTTTGATCAAGCGAGATGCCAGATCGACAAGCAAATCACTAATTTCTATCAGAATTTTAATATAGAAGCAATCGTTGCTTCAATCAATGACTATAGAGCGATAAACCTCGTCGAAAATCTTATACAAACTATTAAGCACCCACTGGCTTTCATATACGAAGCCGCGAAAGCTAAATTCAATTTGATAAGTTCAATTAACTCTGCCATTTGTCAACTTAGAAATTGCAAATCAAAAGCGCTATAAATATAGCCATTTGGGTTGATTAGAAAATCGAGCAAAAGAGAAGAAATGTTATACAAGCCCCCCAGCTTAGTGGGCACATAAACTTACGACCCCCCAGGTGCACGTGCTATTTTTTTACATTGTAACGTGCTATACAACAGTATGTATTAATTGTAATTGGGGGCATTAAAAACTGGAGTAAGGGGCAGAATAGATCCAAAAAACAGTGTCACTGTGGATTCCTAAATAAGCCACAAAAGTTGTTTTTAGAAAACCACATTAGAGTCATAGGGATTCGGAATAGCGGAAACAATTCTGAAAAATTACATGCGAGTGATAAAGGAAGAGTGAACCTGAGATTAAAAGACTGAGACTGGTTGAAACTTTAATTTAGGTGGACTGATAAATATCCGGACAAAATCTGCGTTGGAAAATAGTTATTGTTGTATAAAGGCCTTTGTTAAAATAATTTAGGGGATAGTTCCTTTCCGGTTTTAGGTGTTGCTAGTTTTTTTATAGCACTTTTTTATTCTTCCTAATAGTTCTCACCGTTTTAGATTTGTACTTTTCTGTAGGCAGTGATTTTCTTACATTTTGAGGGCTATTTTTCTAAAATTTTGCTCTTCAAACTATACGCGGCATGCATCATTTAATCTAATTGATAACATTGTCAACAGGACGAGGAATCGTTGTACAATCTCATCCTCTGAATTAATAATTTTGTTATTGCTGGGAGTAGAACGTCTCTGATTGTTAACAACTGGCTATTAGTGGTAATTTGAAAAACTCTGAGGATCCGAAAACTCATCTGATTAAAGCAAAAGCTGGAAAACAGTCAAAAAGGTTAATTAACTCCAAAACATAGACATCAAAAATTGAAAAATTTTCAGGTATTGCAAATAGAGCTTCATAAGAACTTCAAATACTTGACTGAAATTTTGTCTCCACCGACGGCTAAAAATTCGAGAAATTTGCCGATTTCTTTTAACGGTTGAGTATATAGCAGACAAAGATTCGCGGTAATGTGCTTTCACTCATAAATCTCCGACCCCTCTCTGCTACATTTTTGAATTCAATGGTCTACCTAAAGAGGAAGAGAAAGAAAACGTTCAAATTTTCATAGTTTGTTCAAAAAACAATTGATGCATCCCTTTAAAAAATAGCTTGAAATGACGTTTTTGGGATGATTAGAGGGTCAATGCTGTTAGGGAGACTAAAAGACAATACAAACAACGAAATCAATTAAAAACAAAAAGAAATAATTTCAAACAAAACAATGTCTATATATATAAAAAAAGATTACCCACAAAGTCAAAAAAACATCAGATGAAAACTAAACTTATCAAATTAACTGGAGTTTTGCCAAAAAAGATACGGGATCTTTTTTATTGAAAACAATTAACAAGTAGACGAACGAAATAGAAAGAGCAAACTTAAATAGTAAATTATACTTTTTTGAAATTAATTTGAAATTCATTAATACAATCAGCTGACAACTGAAATAAATATATGTTTCATTTACACCTCCATGCGAAGCCATTCAGAACTTTCGTTATGCAGAGAATTTCATGCGACAAGAAAAATAAATGATAAGGCAAAAACCAAACAGTGAAAACGGTCTCGAAGCGTTTAAAACCATAATCTATTCACTAAAACCATTAAAACAGATCAATAGAGCATTTTTAAAGCAAGTAATGTTACATCTCACGTGTCCTTTTGTGATAATTGGACAAGACAGCAAAAAAGATGATACAAAGTGAAAATATATTAAAACAAAAAATATATTAAGAAAACTTGTAGTACCATTGTTTAAATGATAATAAAGTGATATGCATTCTCATTCAGCTCTAAAGAGTGTACGAGCCTTTTTTGACCACATTACAAGATGACAGAATTGAGAAAAAGACGGAATTTTCGAAAATAGGTTTTTTAAAAACCACTATTAATAACACTCCGAACGCTTCAACTAAAAAAAGTTTTTAACATAATTTTTTCCGGAACCACGTATAACTGAAAATTTCAAACGCAGTATTGGAACATCGCATTGTTGGAGCCAAAACACCATAAAATTTATTGTATGTTTTTTTGTTTAACATGCGCATAATTTTGCCTTTTTAATAATTGAGCTTGAATTTGATATTGTTCTGGCATTTTTTAATTAAAAAGTTTAAGGTACACAATTTTTTTTCATAAAAAAAGTGTAGCGCTCCATTACAATGCGACTAAAATAATATCATAAAAATCCACAAATAGAAAACAACGTACCATAATTTTGCTGCTCGTTCATTAAAACAAACAAATTTTCCATATAATGGCAAATAGTAGATACGACAAACAATTCAGTATATCAAAAATGGTGAATTACGGGATTTTTATAAAGCTATATTAGAAAAATTATTATGTATCTGCTGAAAGGAAAAAATAATTTGTTTAGTAGCTCTTCTTATATGAAATAAAGCTTTTGATATCTAAAAGTTAGTCATGGGCCATCAGAAGAGAGCAAGTTCAAACAAAATTCAAGAACTCATCAAAAAGTTACGAAAATTTTTCCTTCTCGGAGCTGAAAAAAATGATGATCTTCAGTCAGAAAACAAAATATTTATTAGCTGTCCCTCATTGAAAACCAAATGGACCCCTCATTTTTGAATATCTAAGTAGAAGTAGGCGTTCTCTATTTGTGATGAAAAAATGCACAAAAATTTGTCAAAAGGACAGAGCCAAAACACATTCCGAATCCTTTTTCATTGCAAAATCCCACGATTTGATCAAAATGGGCCTAGCTATCGCTGCTCTGCTTTTAAAAAACGTCATTATTCCAAGTAATTGCGTAATAGGAATTTTGGAGAAATCAAAACTTATTATACCAAAAATAAATAATCTTTTTCGATTAAAATTGATGAAAATTAGCAAAAGGACACCAAATTGTTAGTTCCAGAACATTTTCTCAGGAACTTGAGGCAAAAATAGCCATCATCTGATTGAAAAAAATTGTCGGCAGTTTTTATTGTCTGCACTACCGGTTAATTTGAACAAAGGGGGCTAAAGAAGCTTAATTGATGACTGTTATTAGCACAACATATCTTTATCACGTCTGAAAGCTAAAATCTTATAGGGGCTGTAAACCAACTAACTATGTCTGCTGAACTCCGAGGCAATTGTCTCGCGTGACCTGGAGCTGGCCATTACAGTGTGGTGGTGAATCTCGATTGTCCCCCCATCCTCACTGCTGTCATCAACACTCATGTACCTCGGAGGGCCACTCATCATATCTGGATCCGAGTTTATGCTAGGCAATATCGGGAGTAAACTGTTTCTCTCTCCCCTCAATTCAAAGGGTTTTCAAACTATAGTCAGTAAAACGCCATTAATTATATCCTGGTCAGCTAATGCAGGACTAAATATTGATACCTTGGCAAGATCTCTGTTTCCCAAAACTTTGACAAATTTCGATTAATCTTGTTAGAACATTAGCAAGCGATTGTGTCTCTTCTAAAATGTTTTCAAGGATGCAAAAACAATTATGCGTTGCTTCGACGAGTTTTGAGTTTTTGGAGCTATTGCTCATCCAACCTCGCAAATTTCTAGAAGATTCATACCAGCCCAACTTTTCTGTTTGTCAATTTTTGCCGACCGATAATTTTTGTCGCGAGTCGTAAAAATGTATATAACATAAAGTAGGGTAAAGATATCGAGCTTTGTTCAGCTGAAATTAGTATATTTTGTTGTATCAATCAACTTTATGGTGGAAAAAAATGGTAAGAAAAAGATTATGACCTGCTTTCAAACAACTCTAGCACGAGGAAGTATTCAAAAGTTTTCTCCAAATGCACTAAGAGTAGATTTCGTTGCAAATCCGACTTTTTCAGGTGAACTCGAGACCGAGGCAAAAAAGTTAAAATCTAATTAATCGTGTTTTGTTTTGTATTTTCAAAGCCCGTTCTTTGATATAATTTTTATTACAAACAGATTTTGATATGGTCCCGTGGGATGACTCAGGTTCTTTTTCAGTAGTTGACAGTATTTTAATGGGAACCTCAAATGGGCAAATATTTGTAACACTGATTCTTTTATTTCCTTGTTTTCGTATTTGACATGGGTTTTTATTTGACAACAAAATAAACAAGGAGGCTCGTTAATGTGCAATGGCACATAAGGTTCCGACCCCGCTCATCCACAATTGTGTCATAATTGTCTATCAAATGAGGAACAGAGAGGAAAACCCAAAAATTATTCTTGGGAATCCCAAAAAAGCCCAAGTATTTTACAAAAAAATTGTGTATGAGCGATAAGATAGCCTCCGAAGCAAATAACTCAGTGGAGTAAAAATTGATGCATTAGACTGCTGTGATACGCCAATGTGACAAAAATCAAATTATTTTACTTTTTTTGTGAAAAACCGGTGTCGAAGCCATTAAGGTCATAACCAATTCTTTAAAAATAGATTTTGGAACATCAAAAGCATCTTTTTTGACACATTCCCTTGACACCCATGATGTCATATTGTACCTTCAATTATTGAGATTAGGTAACAAAAAAAATAAAAAGAACAAAATTGCGAAGTTAAAAAGTTTTGGAAAATGATTGTTTTCAAATTCATGACAGCCATCAGCTATCTACTAATATCAGAACATCGGCTCCGCTAATTTTCTATGAAAAACCAATAAAGCCTATCACGATACAGAAAATTTCATTCAACCGAAACGACAAAGTAAAAATGACAGTTAAAGACAAAATTAAAAAATTCAATTAATTTCTTCAAGAAAGAAGTGCCGAGGCCGTCAAACGGTAGTCTATATCTTTCAGGATTTTAATATGTTCAGTTGTGTCTTGTTTTGAACGTTAATAAAGTGATATGAGAACCGTCAATAATGTGATAATGTGACAAAACGAGAAAACGTGAAAAATTGGCAAATAGCTAAAAACAAAAGAAAATCTGAAACCTAGTAGTATCAAAACCAGAAAACAATGACTTCAGGCTTAAAACCGCAATCAATATTGAATTTTAGATCAGTAGAACGAAGAAGCATTCTTTTTTTGCAGACACTAAGCTACAAGTTGACCAAATTAAGAAAAAATAGAGGAAAAGCTCATTAAGCTATTATTTATTTAAAAATCAACTAATTTTGAAAGTCGAAACGACCATGAACTTTCAAGAAAAAAACTAAATGCAATAGCTTGGAGCTGGTCAGGACACCTATTGGACCTATCACTCCTGAGCTTTGATTTCATATATTCTGCTCTTTTTTAAAAAAGTTTTTTTTTCAAAAAAATAACGACTGATTACAATCCGAATTCCTTTTGGATCGTTAAAGTCCAAATTTGGCCCAAAACTAGCTCTGCTAAAGCTTATTGTCCGTTAGGAGCAATTGGTTTTTTGATAGTTGTAGATAAAGATAATTTGTTAGTTCAAAACTCAAAAATAAGTTCCGCATTTTTGATAATCAACGATAAAAGTTAGCAAAAAACGGCAAAGTTTTTATTACAGAGCATTCTCAGCGAAAATTGAAGTGAAAATAGCCCCCTACTGAGTCTACAAAGATTGTATTAGTGTTATTTGGGGCTGTACTGCCGGCAAATTTTATTAGATTGGGCTAAAGTAGCTTATTTTGTGCTGTTTTTGATGAAAAAGGCTGAATTTTGAAATATTTAGCCAGAATTTTTGACCAAAAAAATAAATCAAAATAATCAACGATGCTTTTTTGTCTTTAAAAAAACCAACGACACTATTCTTTAAATTTTTACAAATTTTAGCACAATTGAGGAAAATTTAGGCAAACATTTTGGAAAATGTGAATAAAAACAATGTGAATTCACTCTACTTTTCTCAGAAGTTTAAACGTCGATAACTCCCTGTAGAAATTAAAAATCTTATTAAATCTTTTTAATTCCATATTCTACGCTGGACGAGCTTTCTAATGATACCAGTTTCAACTCGATACGATGAATATATCGATCGGCGAAAATTGACTGAACAAAAAAACCCATTTGAGTATATAGTTCCTCCCCCCTCAAGAGGGGTCGGCACAAAAAACCTAAAAACTTGAGCTGATGATTTTTTTCTGTAAAACAAATTTTTTTAAATTTAAAATTCAATTGTTTGATTCACGGTTTTAAAAAATCGACAATTTTTCAAAATTTTTTTAACAACAAAAACAAGCATTTTTTTATCGCTACGGTTTACTTTTCGAGAGGAAACTTTTGAGATTTATATATATATATATATATATATATATATATACATATATTTTTGAATTTAAAATTCAATTGTTTGATTCACGGTTTTAAAAAATCGACAATTTTTAAAAAATTTTTTAACAACAAAATTATAAGCATTTTTTGTCGCTACGGTTTACTTTTCGAGAGGAAACTTTTGAGATTTATATATATATATATATATATATATATATTATGTTTGTATGTAGCTTAGCTTTCTCTTAACTGTTTGCAAGTAGCATCACCGTTGTCCCTCTTTCAAAATTTTCAAATGTATTGCTCACGAAAATACTGTCTGCACTCTTGCTCTGTCAGACTTCTTCACTGTTTTCCTTTTTATGAATTCAAGTCTCTACTTATTTGTATGCCCTTTTTCCTCAACCGGGTCTTCGGGTTAAGCCAGTTTCTTCGCAACTCTTCCTTGAGATTGTTTTTTGCTTATATTTCTAAATGGTGGAGGTGTGAGTCCTTTCATGTTTGATGTAGTCTTAGAATTCGATGGGCACTCATTGCAGCGGATCTTCTCATTTTTTGTTGTCACCAAGATTCTTGTTATTTCATTTAAGCTATTAGTTTCTTTTTAATTAGTTTTTGGACCAACCACAAACTTGGTTGCCATTGCTTTTGTTTCTTACCCACTTTTTAATACGCTTTCATCTGTGCGAGGTGGAGCGACTCTCAGTGAGATGCAAAATGTGCCCCTTTTCAAACAACTGTGCTCATGAGATGGTGTTGCTTTTCTTTCGACCAATTTTTCTACCGTTGTTGTTTCCTCGTCGCTTCGTTCAATGACTCATTTTAGCTTCCGTGCCGTCCTGGTTTTAGAGCATTGTGCCTCTGTTATTTTTTTCGTTGTGGAACGTAGTTTAAGGATGGCATAACGTTCCTGTACATTTGACCGTAAGTAATCGATGCCCTGAAGATGGTTCTTTAGATGAGTATGCCGCAGAAACAGTTTAACAAAAGTATGACGCGCATCCAGCACGATAGGATGCTTAGTGTCAAAGTCAATTTCCACTAGCCGCCAAAAAGTGCGAAAGCACACAATCGTAATCTTTATTTTATATCCAAACGAAATTCGAGGCAACTGTATTCAATACGTATCAAGGTAAAAAAGCACATCGCAATGGCCCGGCAAATCTATCTGTATTTGTTAGCAGGAATTTTGTCTGAGCCGATTTTCGGCTCAGATCGGTCACCGATACGTTTTTGAAACATAAAAATATGAAGCCTAAAAAGAGCGCAATCGATTTAGTATATTAGTAGGCTCAACGAAAATTATGTTAAACGAGCTTTTTCCGAGCTTTCTATGCCAAAAAGAAGAGATTTTATGTGCATTTAATCTTTTTGTAAGGTTTACATGGTTAAGAAATATGACGTAATCAATTCTTTCTATCCTCGCTTTAATTTCTTGCTGCTCTTTTATTTACTCGCTTTGTTTTAATAGCAGTTTAAATAGATTGTTCATTTAGTTTACTCAGTAACATCCTCCGGCCCGCAAGAAAATGTTGGAAGGATCGGTACACAACTTAACGAGTGGGCGGACGAGCGATCCGGACGACGTGCGTACGACGGCGGAGCGGGCAACGCTGTCGGAGCCGTAACGGAGTTCTTCAATCCGAGCAGTTGGATAATAACCTCTATGGTTGCTTTCTTCAACGATCCAAACTAAATCACCATCCTTGAGGTGCTGATCGGCAGGCATCTGCCACTTAGATCTACGGTTCAGCGCAAGTACATACTCCTTAAGCCAACGTGCCCAAATTGCATTGGCATAGGACTGCACGGGCGTACTGCTTGCGATGATCGAACTCGTCGACACCAACGATAGACGGAATTCCAGTCGCTTGGTTACTGATTAGAAAATGATTGGTGTTATTGCGCCTAGGTCAGACGGGTGGGCGCTTACGGGCGTTAAAGGACTGAGTTTAGAGCGTATTCGACCAGACAAAAAGTAGTGTTCAACACCTCATCTGTGAGGTGACTCGTACCGAGGATAGTGTACAGTACTCTTTTAAAACTACGAACTAACCTATCCCAGATGCCACCTTAGTGTGGCGCGCTGGGTGGATTGAAACTCCACTTAATGCCCTTATGTGAATATTCGGCGGTAATGTTAAGCGTATTCCATTTTTCTATGGATTCACGGAGCTCTTTCTCCGCTCCAATGAAGTTCGTACCATTATCCGACCAAATCATAGCAGGATTACCCGACAGGAGACGAACCGCTCCACTCCCATTACACAGGAACTAGTGTCCATGGACGGGACAACTTCAACGTGGACAGCACGTGTAGTGAGACAAATGAAGAGAAATCTCCACCTCTTCTCGGTAGTCCGTCGAACTGTGACGTAGAATGGGCCGATGTAATCACCCCCGGTGTTGGTAAATGGAGGAGACTGGTATGCGAGTCTGTCTTTTGAGAGGTCTGCCATGATAGGTTGAATGCTTGCTGCATGGAACTTTCTACATTCGTATCAGGTCAATTTTTTATTCTGACGCTCTTCTCCTGGTTTTCTTAATCATTAGTTGGCCTCGCGGTCGAAGTACTTCTCAAAAGGCGACACTTTATTTGTGATTGGTTTTCAAAAGCTAACCAGTTGCCTCAAGTGCTCTATTTGACTGTGATTGAAAATTTTCTTCCTGGATTTTTAAAGTAAATTATTAAGTAACTATTTGGAGCCGAATAGGTTCTTCCGGCTTTCCCTTGTTACGGTGATTTCCTACGGACAAAGATATCTAAAGTTCGTTTTCTTTATTATCATTTTGTTTCCAATCAATCAAAGGCCGAGACATGATACAATTTTACTTTAATGTTAGGCCATACCGTTTCTGTAATTTTTGAAATTTTCGTTGTTTGGTTTGATTTTGTGTTACCAAACATCTTGATCACCAATTAAGGTATCCTGGTCTAGAAGCAGTAGCAAATAATTTTTCTAGATTTCTAGGTCCTATTTTTGGGATCTTCCAACAGTTTATTCGAACATTCTTGTTTATTGGACACATTTACCTTTTTCACCTATGTTGGTTTTCGATGTAATTGTTCTAAGATTTTTGTCTGGTGTTCTACAGGCTTGGCATAAACTAGCTTTGACTGGAAATCTTTTCGGTGAAACATCATACAATTATCTTTCGTGGCCGCAATTTGAATTGTATACCGTTTTTGTTTCATTTTGTCAAATCTTTTGTGAATCATAAAAATTGGTATTTCTTCTCCTTTTAGTTTTTATATTATTGTTTAAGTTACATTGAATTGAGGGAATGTGAAACAATGACAGTTCGAAAATTTTTTGAAAATGACTCATCGAGTGAAATTGTATTGCTACAATTGTAGTTTTTTCTTGTTTAATTTAAGGCATAGAAAACAGTTCATTTCTTTTTGAAAATTTTTTTTGACTTTTTTTAGACTAATTCTTTAATCAACTTCACTTTTAAAGTATCTGAGTTCTTTTAAAGTTGATAGAGTTAGAACGGTTTACTTTTCAAAGATAGGTTTCTTTAATCAATTTCTCGCAATGAAGTTTATTTTGTGTCTTCTCAGATTTCAATATAATTTTGGACCAGATTTTTGAGAACCAAAATTTATAATTTTTTGACACATATGTCATGTTTTTCTGGATGTTTGCTTTTGTTTATTATACTCTCTTTTTAAAATAGTAAAAATGAGGCTCATAAACTATAGTAATTGTTAATTTGCACTTTGAGAAAAATTGTTCTACTAAAAATTGTTAGTTTACAATAAGTTCCGTTGAAATTGTCAAATTGTGGAATAAAGAATATGGCTATAAATAACTGAAAGTGTGTCTAGATAACCATGAAAATGGAGCTGAATTCTCACTCTTTGGCGTCAATCATACTTTTAATTCCGAAAAGTGATGAAAATTCGATGTCTTTATGCGGCGCTTTTTCGCTGTGTGAAGTTTGGAGAAAACAAGAATCACAGGGCTTGGACCAATTTTTGCAGAACCACATTACTGGGCATCTGTAGGTTCAATGATATTAATATGTTATGGCTCAGTCTTTGATAGATCTCTGAGTAAGAATTTAAAAAAATTCTATGTTCAAGATACGCACAAGTTTTGCTTCTTAGATTTTTTTGGGGTTCAGATTTTTCTTTTCTGAATGCATATAAATGACCATCTTTGTTTATGTTAAAGTTTCGACATTTAAATTTTTGAAACTGGTACACCTACATTGATTGCTAACGATAAAAAATAAAAGGGCCATTCACCTGATAAAGTTATGGAAGTTCTCGATTTTTTTTATTGTAATGATGGCAAAAAATTTTCTCAAATATAATTTTGTTTCGAGCAAAATTTTTGTGCTTTTTCTAATCACTGGGGCATGAATTTTTCTCAAAACTATGTAAGAAATGCGCAAACATTATTTTCGAGAAATTTCTACGCAAAAACCAGGTATATTAGTGCACTGAAAAGAGCTGAAACTTTGCAAAAAATGCACTGAGAACCGCTCAATTTAACTCCTAAATTTCTACTTCCCCATTGATTTTTGAAATTCTCAGTTTAATATTATATTAATAAACAGTTTTTTAAGACATGCGCTGAAACTATGTAAGAAATGCGCGGAAAATTCAGCGCATTTACTAAATATTGTCTGCGCACTTGAGCCATTTTCAGCCGATTTACAAAATGTTAATTATTAATGTAAGATCATATTAATTGGTAAGAAATTTAGGATTCAGTGCTAAAAAGTGTTGGAATGCACTGAAATTTATGCGGATTTCTTAAAAAGTTTCAGTGCATTACAAAATTTTATTATGTAAGGCTTATGAGTTGAATTTCTGAGAAATTCAGCGCATACAGCATATTTTTTCTTACAAAATTTCAGCGGATTGTTTCTAAAATAATGCGCTGAAACGGCGCTGACATCTCGAAAAGAAGGGGGTGGGGATTCGGATAGAACATGATCGCTTGTCATTTTGGCGCTGTAAAGTTTGGTCTAAATAGGCGCCTTATCGCGCCGATCATAACATTTTTCACTCTGTCTAACAATAGTCTTTTTATGGACGACTTAGTTTTGAAATGGCTTTTTTGCTATTCAAGAAGTAAACCTTAGAAGTAGTGGTCCGGGCTCAGGTATAGTTGCAGGGTGCCACCCTCCATCCAAGAATAAACAATTGCGTTAAATTTAGGTGGAGTTAGAAACAGTTGTTGTTTTGTCCCTGATAGCTTCTTTCTGCTGTTGTTTAGCTGATGAGGCTCGCTTGCTGCTGGCTGCTGACATGATGGCTCGTAACTCTATACCACAGTTGTTATTGTTGTTGTCGTTACTAATATTGTCATTAGTAGTACAACTATTGCTGTTCAATGTTTTCATAGAGAATTGCAGAAATAATCAAGATATCTGGTCAATTCTTCAACGTGTTAAAACTGATGATTTTGATTCCAAATTTGAAATGAAACATGGCTATGTTTTGACATTTTGCTAGAATTTGTTTGACAAATTATGACAAACTATTAGTGAACATGGTAATTAAATACTTTTAGATTAACGTTCAGGTGAACACTCAAAATTGTTTTGACCTAAACGGCCCGAAGTCAAGTTTGTTTATTTTAATATCAGAATCTATTTGCTCCGCGTCATATCATATTATCGATTGGTCAGTCGTATAAATGTTTGGACTTTGTGATTTTTAGAATTCAAACTTGTTTTGTTCATACTTTCTTCATCTACATTTCGCAAAGGTCTGTTGGCATTTCACACCATTCATTTTTGAAGGAACTAATTAGAATTTTAATCTACACCTGAGATTGAACGGTGAAATATCGGAAATTAAAAGTGGTCTGAAGAGATTAGCTGTTTTTAATGAGATTGCGTCACTCTATTTAGTCTGCATATTTACACAATGAGTATGACAGCTCACTTCCTTTTTCCTGTATAGAAGCTAGAGTTTTCCCGTTTAAAATTTTCTCAAAGAATGGTAAATGTCATTTTTAAGCACGCAACATAAGGGCATCGATATTTTAGCAATTTTTGGGTTTTATGACCGGTTGTAGGCGACATGATCAGAATTTGAGGCCTAAGGGTCCTCTTAATTTTCCCCTTAAAAGTTTCCTGACAGGCATGACGTCTGTTGTTTAAATCACCCCCCCCCCCAAACTCTATTCTCACGCTGCACCACTTTTAGTCCTCATCAATAGCACAGCAACCTTCATTCCCTGGGGGACACTTTGTGACTTCCTCTTTGTCCCACTAACCATCTCTAGTTAATAACCCGTAAGTTATTATAAACGTTCTAACGCAATCCTCGCGGACTAGGGAGATTGAGCAGAGCGCGGTTGTGGTATGAATTCTAAGCAGTGAGATAGAAGCAGAAGCTAGATACTGTCTATGCATAGAAGAGTAGTAAGGTAGAAAGTAATTCATCATGATATTTGGCTCTGTTCTTAACCCTTCACAGCCTCTGGGCAACTTCCAATCCCATCAAACTGTTTATATCAATTTCTTTCCCCACAACCAGCACCGCCACATTACAACATACTAATACACCCACCCTCTTCTTCCTTTCTGCAGCTACACTCAGCCCAAAATTTCCTCAAATCTTTCTCTTCCCCCTTTTAGAGATTTTAATTTGGTCACAAAGCCACCAAATCCTTTTCCGCTCAATCACACTAGAATAAATCCAACTCAGCCGAAAACATTTGTAGCATAAATGTGGTGCTGGATCTGGGCACTTCTGCACCCCCTCCCCCTCTCCCGCCATACCTCTTCCCCCTATTAAAATGGTAGCCAGTTCTGGTTCAAAATTGGCAGACCAAGCCGAATTTTAATCAAAACACTTCAGGGTTAAGAGAGATGTCGTTTTTTAAAGATGAGCCCCGCTTTGTATTCATATTATTTCAACCATTTGATATTAAATGACATTTTACTGCTAAGAGAACCCAAAACTATTGATCAATTTGAACTTTCAGCCTCTATCATAACATGACCCTTCTTGACCTATTTATAGCTGCGTATCGAGATTTGAGCACAAAAACTGGTTGCATGCTGTTTCGGCTTGGTTCTACTTAGGCCAAGGAGTACAGTGATCACTAGAAGTGAGGTGGTTGGGTGGTCTTTTGTTTGGCAGGAACAAAGAAATGCCTGATTGAGTGGAGGAAAGCTCAAGTTGAAATAAAGCAGCAATTAAATTAATTTTTCCGCCACCGTTTTAGCCCCTACACATTTGTCCCCCCTGGAAAATCTATTTTTACCTTCACCCCTCGGACTTTCTTTCGAACCAAGAACATTTCTGATCCAAAATCTTGGAATAATAGAGAGATCTTTATTTGTGAAAACTACCTGTTGGATTTCGTCTGGACGACTTGAATTACTTCAAAGCGTGCCACAATCGCGCAAAATTACTATCAAAAGCTCTATCTTACCTCAGTTTTCAACTTGATTTAATTTGTGCCGCTGGCGTCTTTGGGACAATTAGTGTATGATGGGTACATTGGTACATGACATGCGCAGCTTGAAACGCCATGGCCTGACAATCAAATTGCTCTAACTCAGCTTCAATTCGATTAAATTTCTCATTATCTTCGATTTTTGTATCAAGGTACAGGTTCTCCTGCCAATGTACAGGGCTGTTTTTTCCCCGTAAAAATTTGTTCCTTGCCCATCAAAACTATCGGATCTTACAAGATATATTGAAAACCTTAATAGATATGTTCTTGGTTACTCAAGAAAAACAAATCAATAGGTCTTAACTGTTATTTAGATTCGACATCAATTACATCCAATTGCTTTTAAATCCTTGCTTTGGCGAGGACAAACAAGTTATTAAAAATAATATAACAAATTTTAGTTCTTAATTGTTGAAACAAATATTAATTATTAAAATTTAGATATAATAACATTTTCAAGCAAGAGAGCACGCATTTTTATTTGAAAATAACGGCGCAAAAATATCTCGACTTGACCACAGTTGGGGTTTTTCCGGACTTTTACACTCAGAGGCAAAACGTAAACGCTGTTTTAGAACACCATCAGTTCGTCCTTATAGCTTCATTCTCCAGCCTGTTTTGCATGTTTGACGTTTTTGTAAAACGCTGCATTTTGTTTTATTTACATCCGCCTATTGCATCCGTATACGTCCCTTGTGAAATTTCTATTTATTACGCAATTTGGAATTTGGTATGAGTTATTGAACTCAATTATTTATATAATTGAGAAATTTGACTTTAAATGGTAATGAGTTTGTTTCATAATGGCAGCTTTCATTATAAGTAGAAAGAACTGTTCGCCATTAATATCAATTTATGTACATTTAACGTTCAAACAGAAATTTTATCGGATTAATGTTTTGAAAAAAAATTATTCTGTAGACCGTATTTAAGATACTTTTTAACCTTTTGAGAGTTTGGATTCCGATCTTTAGTAAAGAACGTTGCAAAATATCCCCGAAAACCAATTTGCCTTCTCTTTCTATTTGGGAGCACACCATTTGAAACTAGAGGACAACAAGGACGCTTGGTAATGTGCGTTCGCACATAATATTCCAAGCCCCCTCATCCTCTCTGCCAACTTAACTGCCAAATGAGTAAGAGATAGAAATTTTCAAAAGTTTGTATATTTTTTAGAAAAAAAAATGGTGTATGAATAAAAAAAATTACAATAAACTCAATTTATTATACGAGATAAAAAATGCCGCTTCAGAGCATCGATGATATATACCAATAAAAAGACTACGAGACAAGAAAAACAACACAATCAGATAACAAAAACAAACATTATCTGCAACCAAAATTCAATGTCATTTTTTTAATTAAAAAGACTTCATAAAGTCAAAACAGCATCACTTAAAACGAAACACAAAAAAACTTGCATTTCAATAAAAATCAGGGTTTTGTTCTCATTGGGTTCAGGGAGCAAGTAGACAAAAAAGAATCATAATCAAATTAGAAACTACATTTCCTTTTTTTGAAAAACAATTGTTTTCGAAGTTATGAAAACCATTAAAATCAACTGAAAGCATAATTGGCGAAATAGCTTCGTTGATCTGCAATCTCAAAAAACAGTAAAAAAGATTACAAAAACCAAAAAATTTGTGTCCACATTAAAGGATGGAATGTTATATTTTGATTACGAATCTGTATTAGCTGTTGCTGCCCCTATAAGCGGCTCTCAATTAACCTTCATTTAAGGTAAAGCACATTCACTTGACCTTATCTGATTAAATCAAGGTAAAGAAAAAGCAATTTCAAAGTGAGGAAGGCATTTTTGAGAGTGACGAAAGTCACATGTGATCAACAACTTGATCGCGCGAATAAACAAAAAAATTAATCCGCTAAGACTGAGAAATGACGTGAGGCACTTCAGTTGAAATTGCATCAACGCATTAACAAGCAGCAGACTTGAAGTGGTTGTGACGACATATGGTTGTATTAAAAGTCCTGACACGAAATGAAAACCAAGAGAAGGTCAATAACAGACCCTGCCATCACTGTGCTGCTATTAATAAAAAATACGGCCTTTTATAACTCCGCAAGAATCCACTAAGCCGTTATCCAGAACTTGTGTCCTATGACTAATAAAAAGACGACTAGTGATGCCAACAAAAGAAATCAAGAAAAAATTTGTATAAATCGGCACCCAAAGCATTTAAGTCACAAAACGTTAACTGATCGAAGATTATTTAGGTATCAATAGACGGGTGTTCAAATGGAATTTGGTTTCAGTATATTATTACAAGACATCAAGAACAAACTGAAATAGGATCAATTGTTCACAAAATTCACAAAATTATTTAAAATGCTATTAGAACCAAAGCTAGATAACCATAAGAATAACCACAAAAGGCAATTTAGTGTAAAAGGTAAATTATTCTTCAAAAGAAAAAATTTTAAATTGTCAATAATGGGGCTTGGCTATGTGTTGACAACAAAAGCTTGAAAGATAAAAAACGTTAAAAAGTTCTTCAATTATTTGTAAAAGATGTATACCCAAAGTTATCAAATCCCTTATCTATGTACAAAAATCCCGCGGAAAGCATTTTTCATAGACCTCCTCCGAAAACCACTAAGAGGCGTAGTTATCTATAAAGAACCCTACTACTACTGCAAAACGAACGACAAAATAGTCAAATTTTCAAAAAAAAACTCCAGCAATTTTTATAACAAAACGGTGTCTAAGCCGTCGATAACCATCACTTATTCAATATGAGCATTATATATGTTCAATTGCACACTCCCAACTGCATTACTGTTAAGTGTCAGACATTTCTTAATATAATAATTGGACAAGAGAGGAAGAGGACTTCAAAATTGGGGAAACGTCCAAAAACCAGACCTATCAGCTGAAAATAAGCTACCATTTGACGAAAAAAATATTGAAATGTGGCAAAACCTAAAAATTCTCTTTTTAACATAATTTCTTGAAAGAAGGCTGGAAGTTTTTGTATAAAACACCAACCAGATCTATTTGTAGCTCCTCAGGTCTCCGATTGGCCGTGTAACTAGTGAGATTATTTAATCTTTTTACGAAATAACATCGAGCAAAGAACACAAAACTTTTAAAAACATTTTCCACAAACACAGGGTTGAAACCGTCAAAACCACGCGCTTCAAGAACTGACTATATATTAAGTGCTGCTTTGGCCTTATTTGCACATAAATGAACTCTATCAAATACTTAGCAATAATCTGGAATTTTTCCGGACTAATATATTCCTGGTAAATAACATTAAATGAACAAAATTGCCGCAAAAAATATTAAAAGAACTCAACGTCCTGTATAATTCCAATTGTAAAAATACGTCAATAAATCCTGTATTGTCAAAAAACCCACTCTTGGACCAAAAATTGCCTAAATGTTTGCTACAGATTTCTGAAGATGACAGTTGCTCTAATTTTAAGCAAAATATGTAATTTTGACAAAAGGAGTCAACATATCAAAACCAAGATGTGAAGTTTTAGGTTATTATCGAGATAAATTAGAAAAAGCAAAAATCTGTTAAATCCACTCGAATAGATAGCCGAAGTAAAACTAGCGATATTTGGCGTTTGAGAGGATTGTATCACCAAGATTTGGCTTTGTACATCCCGCTATTTTAAAACAAAATTGTGCTATAGAAGCTTAATTGGTTCATTTTTAATGAAAAACAGCTATTTTTTGAAAAATTTAGCCAAAATTTTAGCCAAAAATTTGGTTAAAACGTTCAGCAAAACAATCTATTTTCTTTAAAACTGAATTCAATAAATCTAGCAACATTAACATAATGTTATGGAAAACTGACAGGAGATTGAGCAAAATTACGACAAATTACGGCAATTGAAATATGCCAATTGTTCACAGTATTTAAACCCTGGATGTATATATATATATATATATATATATATATATATATATATATATAGATTTATGTATATATATATATATATATATATATATATATATGTATATATATATATATATGTATAAACTTATATATGTATAAATTTATATAAACTTAACATCAAGAAACGTTTTGAAAAAACAAATTGCTTTTTTTTCGGACAACTGAAACAACAACGTTGTTGCATTTTTGCTGAGTTGCGTCGTTCCATCGTTTGAAACAGCGCTTATCTGCATAATGTTAATCAGCTGGGAAAACTGAAAACAGCCATTACTCCCAAACAAACTCTTTGCAAGGTCTATTGTCTCTAATTTTTGTTAATTTTTTCATGATATCGTTCAGCAAAATTCTACAAACAAATTCAAAATGTTTCAGAACTGATTTCTGACTTGTGCAATACAGATCACATTTCAATCCCACTATTGAAATCTTGCGCTAAGTTCCTTTCACTTAATCACAAATGTGAAAAAATGCGCTCAAATAACCTTTATTTAGAGGCAAACACATTTACTTGACATAATCTGATTGAATCAAGGTAAAGAAAATGCAATTTCATAGTGAGGAAGGCATTTTTGAGCGCGAGGGAAGTCATGTGTGACCAAAAACTTAATCGCGTGAATGAACAAAACTAAATTGTTCAGCTATTTTGACAAATATGTAATTTTGAGAAAAGAAGTCAACATATCAAAACCAAAATGAGGAGTTTTAGATAATTATTGAGATCAATTAGAAAAAAAAACCGGAGAAGCGTTAATTCTATTCTCATAGATAGCGGAAGTAAAAGTAGCGATAATTGGCGTTTGAGAGGATTTATATCGCAAGATTTTAGGTTTGTACATCCGGCTGTTTTGTAAAAAATTGTGCTATAGAAGCTTAACTGGTGCATTTTTCATTGAAAACGGCTGATTTTTGAAAAAAAAAAATTTGAAAACGTTGGCAAAAATTGGGTGAAAACTCTAGTTCGACAACTTTAACATAATGTTATGGAAAACTGACAGGAGATTGGGCAATATTAAGGAATATTAAAACAACAGAAATCAGCCAACTGTTCACAGTATTTATAACCTGACGCGATAGCCGAGAGATAAGGTGTGTCATTCACACGCCAATGATTGAGAATTCAATCCTCTCCCTCCGTGAAGCTGTCTGTGTAAGGATGAGCTCTTACTTACCATAGCTTCATGTTGACCATAACCTGACCAATGTTGGGCTGCAATGATGGTACCACGTAAAAGTCTCAGACGCAAAAAAAAAGGGCCATAGTCACCAAAAAAACAATGCTGCTCATAGAAAGAGTAGTCTAAAATGTGGGGAATAATAGGAAAACGGGCAACTGAGAACAGGCTACTGTAGGCCTAATGCTGTTCCGCTGCGATTACTCAGGAACCACAATAATTATAATTATATATATTTATATATATATATATATATATATATAATTTATATATATATATATATATATATATATATATATCAAGAAACATTGAAAACAAACTAATTGTTTTTTCCGGATAACTGAAGCAACAACATTCTTGCATTTTTGCTGTCAGTTTTCCATAACCTTATGTTAAATTTGTTGAACTAGTGTTTTTGGTTTCAGTTTTAAAGAAAATAGAGTGGATTGTTCAACGTTTTAAATCAATTTTTGTCTAAAGCTTAGTCTAAAGTGTGATCTGTTTTGCCTAATAGAGAAATCAGTTCTAAAAAAGAAATCAGTAAAAAATTGAAAAGAGCCATTACTCCCAAAAAATATTAAACAAGGTCTATTTTCTTTCATGTTTTGTTCAATTTTTCTTAATATTGTTCATTAAATTTCTACAAGCAAATTCAAAGA
>NC_134468.1:24045599-24046760 GCF_964194025.1 Convolutriloba macropyga | reverse complement strand
GGTAGAGAAAAGGCAATTTCAAAGGGAGGGAGGCATTTTTAAGAGTGAGGTAAGTCACATGTGACCAAAAACTTGATCGCGCGAATGAACAAAAATAATTTTTATGAAGTAAAAGTTGCGATAATGAAGTAAAATAAGCGACAACTCTTATGAAGTAAAAATAGCGATAATTGGCATTTGAGAAAGATTGTATCACCAGATTTTAGATTTGTACATCCAGCTGGTGCATTTAAAAAACTGGTGCATTTTTCATGAAAAACGGCTGATTTTTGAAAAATTTATCAAAAACCTCGGCCAAAAATTGTGTCGAAACGTTCAGCAATACACTCTATTTTCTTTAAAACTGAAACCAATAGCACAAGTTTAACAATTCAAAATAATGTAATGGAAAACTGACAGGAGATTGGGCAAAGTTACGGCAAATTATGACAACTGAATTTAGTCAACTGTTCACAATATATAAAACCTGGCTATATATATATATATATATATATATATATATATAAATACATACATACATACATACATATATATATATATATATATATATATATATACAAGTCTATATATATACATAAATATATATATATATATATATATATATAAACATATATATTTAGCAACATTGAAGCAACAACATTCTTGCATTTTTGCTGAGCTGCTTCGTTAATCCGCTTAAAAAACTGAAAATAGCCATTACTCACAAATAATTCTTTACAAGGTCTATTTTCTCTCATGTTTTGTTCAATTATTCATGATATTGTTCTGCAAAATTCTACAAACAAATTCAAAGCGTTAATTAAATTCTGACTTGTGCAATACAGATCACATTTCAATCCCACTGTTGAAATGTTGCACTGAGTTCCTTTCCCTCAATCACAAGTGTAAAAATGTAATTATAGTTTACTGCGAAAAAGCAGAAGAGAGATTTTAACTAAAATTGACGTGCTGAAAAATTGCTCCATCCCTTCGGTTGTTGACATAAATGAGATAACCGCAAACGGTCATGTATATACCTTTTATGAATGTTCTTTGGCTTTTTGAATTTTGTTAAATAAACAGGCAAGAAAAATAAAAATTTTTGAGCTCAATTTAAAACTGTTTATTTAAATAAAACAGAGAAAAAGCATTAATGGATTTGATACACTCATGAATGACATA